>NW_027518686.1:600000-750330 GCF_043159265.1 Tasmannia lanceolata | reverse complement strand
ACCCAATTTTGTCAAGGTGGAACTATTGATAGGTTGTCACCAGGAAGAGTTTAATGACAATTCCCAGAGCCCTGTTGTCTTTCTCTAAATCTCTCTCTAGATTATGAAACTAGGGTAATGTTTCAAAAATGAACTTTACCTCGGAGGTGAAACAAAAGCCCGTCTTTACACGGTATCCTGCCTTTCACGGCACGTCCAAAAAGTCTGTTTCCACACGACCTTTCATCCCGAGAAGTTAACTTTGGGTAAAAAACATTCGTGTTTACCCAAAAACATTTCGTGTTAAAAAAACCACTGATATTAGGTTCATTGGAATCTCCTCGGAAGGAGGATTCCAACGGATCTGACCGCGTGAGATTGGGAGTCTAAACGGAGGAGTTACGGTCAGCCGAAACTTTCCAAAAACTCGTCAAAAGAAACAAAAAATCACATTTTCTAAAATCTTGCCGACCTGTCAGTGTTAGGTCCCAATTCACAACTTGCGAATTGGGATAACGCCTAATTTCGCACTCTGTGAATTTGGGAGTCGACCCCCTACAAAGAGGGGGTAAGAGTAAATCAGATTAAAAAGATTTAAAAACGGTTAAAATCTCTCTGGTTAGTTTTTAACCTCTGGTTTTCCCCTTTTTTGGTTTTTGGTTTTCATATTCCCCCTAGATAAAAACGTATCTATAAGAATCTCCTTAAAATTTTCTTAATTATCATATTTAAAAGAATAAGGGATTTGCGAAGGGATTTGATGGAATTTATTGCAGTATTTACTTTTCATTTTTTTTTCTTGGATGGGGCAACTTTAACGTGCTGTGTGGACTTGGAAGCAATTGCCATAATGTCCGTTTCTGTATTTTTTCTATTTTGCTCATCTAAAAAGGCTACTGATTTTGAAACCTAATAATCAAAGACACCTATATACATTGAGCTTTGCACGGGCAAGTGAGTAGTTTAATTTCTCCTTTCATTTTGTCGTTTTAGACAACACCTTTACTGTCTACTACTTACATATCTTTGTATACTGCAGACTATTCATCCTTCAATGACCTAAATAAAAGGAGCTAGATGGTGCTTCTTTTTATTTTTATTTTTTTGAAAATTGACATTTATTAATAAAAACTATAACAAGGGACAAGATGTCCCCTGAAATAGTAGATATAACATCCCAGTTACATCATGATGCAACCGTTAGTCTACAGACAAATATTCCCGAAAGCCTCGGGTACACAATGGATGACCATGTCGTCCGATGTTACACCCTTTTTCGCCAATTCGTCGGCCATTTCATTAGCCGAGCGCCTTCTATGCACAATCCTCGGTCCTAACTCACGAACCAGATCCTTAATTTCCACAACGAGACAATGTATCCGCCAGGTGCCTTTCGAAAGTTATTGGCCTATGCAATCGAGTTCGTGGAATCCCCCTCGACAATCAACCGTTTTGAACATGGTACTTCTTTCTTTCATTTAGTTTAGGCAGCTCCCTTTATTTTAAAATTTCTCTGATTGTTGTTCTCCGTTTTCCTGGTGTATTTTTTTTCTCAATGATCTGTTTTATGGTGACAAATTAAAATTTATTTTGTTATCATGTTTCTATAGTTTTAAATCTATAATTTTTATCAGAAAAAAAATGATAAGACAAGGTGAGTCCCTGTCAGTATCTAAACGTGGTAGTGCAAATATCGGTAGCCTTAATTAATTCTATAATCTTGATGGACATAAGTCTTTTTCATCTTTAAATTTATTTTTTATTTTTTCTCTATCTAGGGTATTATGTTTTATGAAGAAAACAACTTCTTGAGCAACTTCTCCTGTAAAATTTTATCTCAAATGTCCATAATTTGCAGTTTTGCTCATAGATCTTTCTCCGATATTTGGTCGATTCATGACACCCCTGTGAGCAATTGAATTATGTACTTATTTTATATCTTATAAATATTTCTTCTTTCTTTCCTTTTTTTTTTATAGTTCATATCAGATCCCTCTGCGGGCTTGATCAATGTGTAGGCTTACCAGATGTTCTAGATTCCCGCTTAAATCCAGCGGTGTTACAGCACAAAATGGAAGGTGTTCAATGTGGTATTATCCATCTCTTCTGCTCGGAAAGATCATGTTGTTGGAGATTCCGCTAAATTTAAATCTACTTTTGCATGCCTTTTTAGTTAAATACATTTTATCTACTCATTTTTGTTGTGAGTGTCTTTTCATGTTATGCTAAATACAACAAGAGAAGGGCTGCTTCGTGAGGGAGTCCTCTTTTCAATAAAATGAGCCTTGCCTACTGTGTGGCTCATTGGATCCCACTACCTTTAGTGTTTGAAGAATTATGATATTTTACTAATTTCTGAATGTATTACAATGGATATCAAAGTGTGCTTATATAGAGCACATAAAAGATAAACATAGAAAGAAATAAACATAACCAAGGGAAGAAATAATTCTAGAAATCCTACCTACTAAGATTAGCCTAATTGCTAATTTAAGCTAGCTACCTAATCTAGCCAGGTTACCCCATTCAACCCACTTGCCTAATCTAGCACCATGGTGATCCAACGGTGTGCATTCAACTTAATCTGATTGTGAGATCTCACATATTCTAACATGCCCCCTCAAACATATGTTGATTGAAAAATCAACATACGTTTGATTACAATGATATTCCCCAATAAGAAAATACAATTTTCTCCCCATAAGAAAATAGAATCTTTTGATTTGAAGAGCACTACTGAAGATTGATGATGAATATCCCTTAATGTTCTTGCCGATGATAACCGATATTGAATGCCGAAGAAGATGCCGCTTGTTGATGTGTCACGAAGAGGGCTTAAAAGCCAATAGATCATAGCCTCAAAAGAGCTAGATGATACTCAAGCCTCGATGGGCGAGTAGAAATGGGTCACTATGGACCAATACCGGAATGGGCAAGAATGAGCCACGATGGGCAAGAATGGGCCACGATGGGCGACAAATCATGGGTCGGTAAAATACCGATCCTCATGGAATTTGACTCTCTCAGGCACGAACCTCAAAGAATAGTGGCCCCTCAACTGAGTAGAGTAATCAACTTCAGGCACGCATCTCGAAGAGGTACCTCAACTGAAATAGGACAAAGAAAAATGGATGGAGAAGGAAAAAAATGACAACAAGCGGCTCAGATGACAAATATTTGGACAATACGTGAAAAACAGTGCATATATCAAATATGGGGTCTTGAAAGAAAATAAGTGCATTAAAAATACTAGGGAAAATATAAAAAATGTGTTGGATTTTTTATTAAAAATCTAAGTTTCAAATATTCAATAATTGGGCTAAGGCTTTAAGGTGGCTTTTCATATTCCTTGGTCTCCAAAAGTCATGCACAAAAGGACAAAAGAGTGGGCCTTTCTTGGTGACTCTTTGTATTCCATTTATGGTGGCTCTTTGGTTTTCTCCTTTTAGTTAATGCCTTTAGTTCTCTCGTTAAGGGTGATTCCATAAGAATGAAGAGACTCTTGGCTAGCTTCTAACAAGAGAAAAAAAAAGGAGAGAAGGAAAAAGTTCTACACCATTGTTGTGGTGTGTGAAAGGAAAGCCAACCAAGGGTGTGTCCCATATTTTGGTGTGAGATTAAGATCTTCACAAGAAGCCTCAAAGTGTTTTGTAGAGCCCTTTTTGTTTAACTAGAGTGACTCGAAGCTTTGCTTTCAAAGTGTTTGGTAGGTGCACACCAACACTTAGTTGCTGTTCCTGGAGACGGTTCGGTCGTCAGATCCTTGCACCGGAATAGGGCCGAATAACGTCTTAAGCGAAGCGTTCAAGGACGTACAGCAGCTCTACAGATACTTTTGGATTATCTATTCTCTGTTTGGTATTTTCATCTTTCCCTAAGATCATACTATTGCAGTTTTCATTTTATATTTTTCCCTATTTGCACCAACAATCTTAAGACGTTATTCGTATAAGATGGATACTGCAAGAGCTATGGGTATTGATGGTCTAAAGCTTGAGAACTTTGACGGTTCTGATTTTAACGCTTGGCGTCGAAAAGTGATTTTTGGAATGCAACTTCTGAAAATCTACTATACTGTTCAAGAGGAGAAACCCGATTTTGAAGAGGAGAACTCTAAGGAAGAGGCGGATTGGGATCATGATGATGACTTTTGTAGAAGTTATTTGCTCAACTGTTTGTCAGACCATCTTGCAAATATTTATGGGCAAAACAAAACAGCTAAGGCAGTTTGGGATAATCTGGAGTAGCAATATAAAGATGAAGAGAATTTGTCCAAGACTCATCTTATTAACAAGTTTCTAGATATGAAATTTGAAGATGGAAAAGAAGTTTTGCCCCAAGTGAAAGAACTTGAAAAATTGGTATTGAAGCTTGAACAGAAAGCGATAAAGCTCAACAATGTTTTCATTGCTGGAGCTATTGTAAAGAAGCTCCCTCCTTCCTGGTTATCTTTCTCTACGGAGATGCGTAGAAGAAAGAAACAAGTTTCTCTTGATGATTTGAAGCGGTTCATTTGTATTGAAGATGAAGCCCGAACCCGTTCTCACATTGAGTTGCTTGAGAAGCAGAAGGCTACTGCCAATATGATAGAAGCAAAATCAGATAATAACAAGGGAAGATATGATGTGGAAAAGAAGAAGTACAATCCCAAGAAGAAGTGGAACAAAAGGAACCTTACTGTGCAGAAAAAGGATTTTAAGCAGAAAGGTCAATGTTTCAATTGTGGAAAGTATGGCCACTTCGCTAAGGATTGTAGGGCACCACCAAAGAACAAAGAACTGAAGGAGTCGATTAATGTTGTAACTGGAAAGGAAGAGATTTCAGATTTTGTAGCAGTAATCTCTCATGTGGAGGGTACTTCAGATTCTACTGATTGGTGGCTAGACACTGGTGCTACTTGTCATGTGTGCACCAACAAGTCACTATTTTCTTCTTATGTTGCTTCAAAGGAGAAAGTGGTTATGGCGGATCGTTCTACTACTGATGTGCTCGGTTCTGGGACTGTTGTGTTGACACTCACGTCTAGGAAGACTCTTACTCTGAAAAATGTCAAGCATGTTCCCTCCATAGCTAAGAATTTGGTGTCTGACAGTCTTTTATGTGATGCTGGTATGCGTCTTGATTTCCAAGGTGGTAAGGCTGTTCTTTCTTATAATAATGTGTATTTTGGAAATGCTTACCGCACTGATGGAATGTACAAAATGAGCACTGTATCTTCCGTTGTTAATGAAATCACTAGTTCTGATTATCTTCTAAGTTGTGGCATAATAAACTTGGTCATGTTAACTATAGAAAATTATAAGATATGAAGAGTTTGGGCTTATTACCCAAATGTGGGGGTGATAAACCTGGGAAGTGTGAAGTGTGTGCACAAGCCAAAATTGTCAGAAAGCCCTTTTCTAAAGTTACTAGGAGTACAGAGTGTCTTGATTTGATTCACTCTGATACGTGTGATTTCAGAAGTTTCACTACAAAAGGAGGTATGAAGTATTTCATCACCTTCATCGATGATCGCACTCGATTCTGTCATGTGTACTTGTTGAAGTCAAAAGATGAAGCTTTTGGGAAGTTTGTGGAATTCCGAGTCAGGGTTGAAAAGCAACAGAGTCGACCTGTAAAGAAGCTCAGAAATGACATAGGTGGTGAATACCGATCCAATGAAGCGAAGGTATATTTCAAGGAGTATGGTATTGTGGCAGAAACCACTGCCCCTTACTCACCTCAATCAAATGGAATTGCTGAAAGGAAGAATCGCACGCTCACTGAGATGGTGAATTCAATGCTGATCACTGCTGGACTTCCTTCATGTTATTGGGGAGAAGCTCTTTTGACTGCAAATTTTATCCTTAACAGGGTTCCGTATTCAAAGACAAAGGTCACGCCACATGAACTTTGGTATGGTTATCCACCTAGTTTGGATATTCTTAAAGTGTGGGGGTGTCTTTCATATGTCAGAATACCAGATATCAGGAGACCAAAGATTGGGCCAAGGGCTAATATGTGCGTATTTTTGGGGTTCCCTGAAGACAGTGATGCTCGAAGGTTTCTGGATCTTGGCACTAACTCAATCATTGAGGCCAGAGATGCTGAGTTCTTTGAAGGCAAGTTCATCAAAGACAAGAATGTTGTACTTAGTGATCTGCCAGAAAACTCTCATGCAGAAGAGTCTATTGAACCAGAGGTTGTCTCCCTACCAGCTTCTCAGGAGGTTATCAATGAAGATTCAAACATGTCTAAAGAAGTTGAAGTGAATGATGATTCCATCATTCCTGAATCTCATGAGCCTCGTTCAAAGCGTATCAAGAAAGCTAAATCTTTTGGGGATGACTTTATGACATACAGTGTTGAAGCAGATCCACATACATTCAAAGACGCGATGAGTTCTAGAGATGCTCTATTCTGGAGAGAAGCTGTTAATGATGAGATGGACTCATTGGTCCAGAATAATACTTGGGAGCTAGTAAATCTTCCTGAAGGTGCTAAGCCCATTGGTTGCAAGTGGGTCTTTAAGAAGAAGTTGCGTGCAGACGGTTCCATAGAGAAGTATAAAGCCAGGTTGGTGGCTAAAGGCTTCACTCAGAAAGAAGGTATAGACTTCTTTGACACTTATGCAGCAGTTTGTCGGATTACAACAGTTCGTGTTTTTATCGCCTTAGCAGCAATAGAAGGAATGGTTGTGCATCAGATGGACGTGAAAACGGCATTCCTGAATGGTGATCTGACTGAGGAATTGTACATGCAACAACCAGAGGGATTCTGTGTTGAAGGTCAACAGAACAAAGTGTGCAGGTTGATAAGATCTCTCTACGGTCTAAAACAAGCTCCAAAGCTAGGGGGGCACGAGAAGTTTGACAAAGTCCTCAGGAGTGATGGATTTGGTGTCAGTAACTCTGATAAATGCCTATACAGCAAGGTTGATGGGGATAAGGCAGTAATCATCTGTCTCTATGTAGATGACATGCTGATCATTGGGACAGATATACAGATTGTGACTTCTGTGAAAGATTTTCTTTCATCACATTTTAGTATGAAAGATCTTGGAGCTGCCGATACTATCCCGGGGATCAGAGTTTTGAGGACAGAGTCTGGGATTGGTTTGGCTCAATCTCATTACATCGAGGGCATGCTGAAGACGTATGGATATTTTGATATGGCCGAGTTATCTGTTCCATATGACTACAACCAGAAGCTCCATAGCAATACCGGAAGATCTGTAAAGCAATTGGAATACTCAAAGGTTATTGGTAGTCTGATGTATGCAATGCGTTGCACCAGGCCAGATATCACATTTGCAGTGGGGATGCTTAGTAGGTTTACGAGCAATCCAGGTAAGGAACACTGGAATGCAATCCAGAGATTGATGAGGTACTTGAAGGGTACGCTCAACTTTTGTTTGTTCTTCTCTGGTTATCCATCAGTTGTAGAAGGTTTCTCAGATGCTAGTTGGTGTTCAGAGCCAGACGAGTCTAGATCGATTGGAGGCTTTGTTTTTACCTTGGGAGGTGCTGCGATTTTATGGAAATCCAAGAAGTAGACCATAATAGCTAAGTCTTCTATGGAGTCATAATTTTTTGCTTTGGAAAGTGCTGGAGATGAGGCTGAGTGGCTCAAAGATCTTCTGCTAGATCTTCCGTTGAAGAAATTGCATTTGTCGGCAATTACTATCTTTTGTGACAATTAAGCGGCCAGCACTGTTGCAGAAAATAAGCTCTTCAATGGAAGAAAGAGGACTCTTCGTCTGAAGCACAACTATATATCAGATCTGATAAGTCGAGGGATTATTGCAGTGATCGATGTTCGATCATCAGAGAATGTTGCTGATCCTATGACAAAAGGTCTGAAAAGAGAATTGGTCATACAGACATCCTCCAGAATGGGACTTATGTCCATTTGAGGTATGAAAATTTGCATTTGCATTATGGTCATTTGCATTTGGGAATGGTCTTTTGTGTTTATATCTACCATTGTAATGACATTTATGGTTCAAAGACTTGTCTACCTAACTTTGTCATTCATGGTTCAAAGAATAAAACACAAGTAGAAGAATTCATGATTGCTTGCATTTGTTGCATAAAGGACTAAGTGCATTTGTTGCACAAGGGTCTCATTGCATTTATTGCAGAAATATTCTTGTCGGAATGGCTCTCTTGCCTAGATAATCTATTTATATTTGTATCTACCATTAAACTATATTAGTGGTTCAAAGCTTAGTCTACCATCAAATATAGTTCATGGTTCAAAGAATGAAATATGAATGGATTTGTTTTGGTGCACTTTAATATAAATTGTTTGAGACCATTCCTGTGTTAGTGCACTTAACCTGTCGGAGTAGAGGATGGCTGTAAGCCTTAATGAGCCCAAAGCACTTTGTGTGTGGGATGCCTGGCAGGTGCATGCCCTGAGGGACTCACCTATGTATGGGTAGAGGCATATCACCTCATATGTAGTCTGAGTAGGCAAGACTGCTAGAGCCCTACAGAAAAAATGAATGAGTTGAGGTTGGCTTTAATGCCTTAATGAGTCCTGAGTATTGTAGATACTCTAAGACTCACCTATGTGCGGGTGGAGATTTTCCATCACCCATGTAATCTGAAGGATTGCTAGAGCCCACACAGAAACCTATCATGGTAAAGAGGTTGGTTGTTACGCCTTAATGTAGTCCGAAGTACTACGGGTACGGGGTGTTTGACAGGAACACACTTAAGTACACACCTATGTTAGGGTGGAGACTATGTGTCTTTTATGGAGCTGGCATACTCCTAGAACCCTCGCAGAACAGGACGAGCACTATGTGTGCTATTTGTTTCAGGCAAGCTTGTGAGTAGTGTGGTAGTTCAAGGCGTGGTCCACTACGCACTCGTACTCTGAATCTAGTCATGTGTGATTACTGAAAGGTAGAAAGGTGCTGGTTCAAGGCTAAGTCCACCATGTACTTACACTACAATTCAGATAATCTATTTGGAAATAGTCTTCGGATATTTTCATTATGCACAATGTAACTAGAGCTCTCTGAGTTTGTGAATGATTTGAAACTTGTGGGGGATTGTTGGATTTTTTATTAAAAATCTAAGTTTCAAATATTCAATAATTGGGCTAAGGCTTTAAGGTGGCTTTTCATATTCCTTGGTCTCCAAAAGTCATGCACAAAAGGACAAAAGAGTGGGCCTTTCTTGGTGACTCTTTGTATTCCATTTATGGTGGCTCTTTGGTTTTCTCCTTTTAGTTAATGCTTTTAGTTCTCTCATTAAGGGTGATTCCATAAGAATGAAGAGACTCTTGGCTAGCTTCTAACAGGAGAAAAAAAAGGAGAGAAGGAAAAAGTTCTACACCATTGTTGTGGTGTGTGAAAGGAAAGCCAACCAAGGGTGTGTCCCATATTTTGGTGTGAGATTAAGATCTTCACAAGAAGCATCAAAGTGTTTTGTAGAGCCCTTTTTGTTTAACTAGAGAGACTCGAAGTTTTGCTTTCAAAGTGTTTGGTATGTGCACACCAACACTTAGTTGCTGTTCCTGGAGACGGTTCGGTCGTCAGATCCTTGCACCGGAATAGGGCCGAATAACGTCTTAAGCGAAGCGTTCAAGGACGTACAACAGCTTTACAGATACTTTTGGATTATCTATTCTCTGTTTGGTATTTTCATCTTTCCCTAAGATCATACTATTACAGTTTTCATTTTATATTTTTCCCTATTTGCACCAACAAAATGAAATCAAGGGGTACATGAATCAAAAGACTGGATTTTGAAATACCAAAAGGTGTGCAATTATGGACATGGAGGATGGTAGATTAAGGAAAACAAAAGGAACGAAAAACAAGGGCAGAGACTGCAACCCAAGAGGAGGGAAAGAAAACCTAAGGAAGAAGAGGTAAGATTGGCGCAACTGGTAGAGGAGTTGATGATGGGTGCAATGCCCGGCGTAGGAGCCCGGCGGACGGCTAGATCGGCCGTCCGCCGGAACACTGTGTTGCAAACTTCGCGGTCAAGGCACCTTAGGACCGAATTGCTTTGTTACCATGAAGAATTATGATATTTTACTAATTTCTGAATGTATTACAATGGATCTCAAAGTGTGCTTATATAGAGCACATACAAGATAAACATAGAAAGAAATAAACATAACCAAGGGAAGAAATAATTCTAGAAATCCTACCTACTAAGATTAGCCCAATTGCTAATTTAAGCTAGCTACCTAATCTAGCCACGTTACCCCATTCAACCCACTTGCCTAATCTAGCACCATGGTGATCCAACGGTGTGAATTCAACATAATCTGATTGTGAGATCTCACATATTCTAACATGCCCCATCAAACGTATGTGGATTGAAAAATCAACATACGTTTGATTACAATGATATTCCCCAATAAGAAAATAAAATTTTCTCCCAATAAGAAAATAAAATTTTCTCCCCATAAGAAAATAGAATCTTTTTATTTGAAGAGCACTGTGGAAGATTGATGATGAATATCCCTTGATGTTCTTGCCGATGATAACCGATATTGAAAGCCGAAGAAGATGCCACTTGTTGATGTGTCACGAAGAGGGCTTAAAAGCCAATAGATCATAGCCTCAAAAGAGCTAGATGATACTCAAGCCTTGATGGGCGAGTAGAAATGAGTCACTATGGACCAATACCGGAATGGGCAAGAATGATCAACGATGGGCAAGAATGGGCCACGATGGGCGAGAAATCATGGGTCGGTAAAATACCGATCCTCATGGAATTTGACTCTCTCAGGCACGAACCTCAAAGAATGGAGGCCCCTCAACTGAGTAGAGTAATCAACTTCAGGCACACACCTCGAAGAGGTACCTCAACTGAAATAGGACAAAGAAAAATGGATGGAGAAGGAAAAAAACGACAACAAGCGGCTCAGATGACAAATATTGGGACAATACGTGAAAAACAGTGCATATATCAAATATGGGGTCTTGAAAGAAAATAAGTGCATTAAAAATACTGGGGGAAATATAGAAAATGAAATCAAGGGGTGCATCAATCAAAAGACTGGATTTTGAAATACCAAAAGGTGTGCAATTATGGACATGGAGGATGGTAGATTAAGGAAAACAAAAAGAACGAAAAACTAGGGCAAAGACTGCAACCTAAGAGGAAGGAAAGAAAACCTAAGGAAGAAGAGGTAAGATTGACGCAACTGGTAGAGGTGTTGATGATGGTTGCAATGCCCGGCGTGGGAGATTGTAGGAGGCCCGGCGGACGGC
Organism: Tasmannia lanceolata; assembly: GCF_043159265.1. Classification (NCBI taxonomy): domain Eukaryota; kingdom Viridiplantae; phylum Streptophyta; class Magnoliopsida; order Canellales; family Winteraceae; genus Tasmannia; species Tasmannia lanceolata. Next base: position 739,127 of record NW_027518686.1, on the reverse strand, counting down.
TAGATCGATCGTTCGCTGGAACACTATGTTGCAAACTTCGCGGTCAAGGCAACTTAGGACCGAATTGCTTTGTTACCATGAAGAATTATGATATTTTATTAATTTCTGAATGTATTACAATGGATCTCAAAGTGTGCTTATATAGAGCACATACAAGATAAACATAGAAAGAAATAAATATAACCAAGGGAAGAAATAATTCTAGAATTCCTACCTACTAAGATTAGCCTAATTGCTAATTTAAGCTAGCTACCTAATCTAGCCAGGTTACCCCATTCAACCCACTTGCCTAATCTAGCCCATGGTGATCCAACGGTGTGAATTCAACATAATCTGATTGTGAGATCTCACATATTCTAACATGCCCCATCAAACGGGAAAGTGGATTGAAAAATCAACATACATTTGATTACAATGATATTCCCCAATAAGAAAATAAAATTTTCTCCCCATAAGAAAATAGAATCTTTTGATTTGAAGAGCACTGCTGAAGATTGATGATGAATATCCCTTGATGTTCTTGCCGATGATAACCGATATTGAAAGCCGAAGAAGATGCCGCTTATTGATGTGTCACGAAGAGGGCTTAAAAGCGAATAGATCATTGCCTTGAAAGAGCTAGATGATACTCAAGCCTTGATGGGCGAGTAGAAATGGGTCACTATGGACCAATACCGGGATGGGCAAGAATGAGCCACGATGGGCAAGAATGGGCCACAATGGGCGAGAAATCATGAGTCGGTAAAATACCCATCCTCATGGAATTTGACTCTCTCAGGCACGAACCTCAAAGAATGGAGGCCCCTCAACTGAGTAGAGTAATCAACTTCAGGCACGCACCTCGAAGAGGTACTTCAACTGAAATAGGACTAAGAAAAATGGATGGAGAAGGAAAAAAAAGACATCAAGCGGCTCAGATGACAAATATTGGGACAATACGTGAAAAGCAGTGCATATATCAAATATGGGGTATTGAAAGAAAATAAGTGCATTAAAAATACTAGGGGAAATATAGAAAATGAAATCAAGGGGTGCATCAATCAAAAGACTGGATTTTGAAATACCAAAAGGTGTGCAATTATGGACATGGAGAATGGTAGATTAAGGAAAACAAAAGGAACAAAAAACTAAGGCAGGGACTACAACCTAAGAGGAGGGAAAGAAAAGCTAAGGAAGAAGAGGTAAGATTGGCGCAACTGGTAGAGGTGTTGATGATGGGTGCAATGCCCGGCATGGGAGATTGTAGGAGGCCCGGCGGACGGCTAGATCGGCCGTCTGCCGGAACACTGTGTTGCAAACTTCACAGTCAAGGCATCTTAGGACCGAATTGCTTTGATACCATGAAGAATTATGATATTTTACTAATTTCTGAATGTATTACAATGGATCTCAAAGTGTGCTTATATAGAGCACATACAAGATAAACGTAGAAAGAAATAAACATAACCAAGGGAAGAAATAATTCTAGAAATCCTACCTACTAAGATTAGCCTAATTGCTAATTTAAGCTAGCTACCTAATCTAGCTAGGTTACCCCATTCAACCCACTTGCCTAATCTAGCACCATGGTGATCCAATGGTGTGAATTCAACATAATCTGATTGTGAGATCTCACATATTCTAACAGTGTTAGGTTCGTTTGATTGGCATAATTTTTAGTTTTTAGGAGATTCAAAGCAAGGTATATTAGATGAACGGTTCAGATCAGTCAAGAGTCTGATATCCTCTCTCATTTTTCATATCCACTAAGTCTTGGTTTTTTTTATATATAATAATATTTTATTTCTTTGAATTTTATTACTTTTCCCTGTATGCCCTTGCATCTGCACGGGTTTCTTACTAGTGGGTCTGTCTCTCTCTCTCTCTACAGACACACACACACAGATATATACATATATATATATATATACATATATATATATATATATATATATATATAGAGAGAGAGAGAGAGAGAGAGAGAGAGAGATCTGCACTAAGTTGTATTTATTTAGTTTTTTGTTATGTATTAATAAGATAACATAAAAGTAGAAACCCGACCAAGCTGTTCCATATCATTTTCTAATGCAAAAGACATAGTGATACCTCAATGGTCTTGACTGCTGGTTTATTGATAATCTTCAGTAGCCGCTCAATCTCCAAATCTTCTTCTTTGGACAGACTTATGCTCCCTCTTCCTTCCACTACATTGCCATTGATAGAAAGAGAAAGTAGTAGAAAAAGTAGCAAAAACATTTCCTTCAAACCCAGCCCAAGATTAAGAAACTCCTCTCTCAAATCCATTGAAAAAAAATTCCCCACCTCCTTTTACATAGCATGGATTCCTTGTATATTTAAGGAAAAAAATCCCCCATTCTTTAAGAAGAGATTCACAATTACTACTGGGAGAGAATAAAAAAGTAAGGAGTGATCCCTCAAGATAACAACAAATTAAAAAGGAAATAGACTTACTAAAAGAGAATTAAAAAGGAAGGAGTAATCCAACAAGATAAGAGGAACCTAAAATGGAAAGAGTGACTCAGATAGATTGGCATCAGAGGTGCATGGAAACAAATTGCTGCCTAAAAAAATCAAGGGAAAACTACTAGAAACCCCCTAGTTAAAAACATATCTAAAAGAATCCCCTCCAATTTTTCATAATTACCAATGATACAGTTTTGTGCCTAAAATTGCTGAAATACAGGTGTGACAATCCAAGAGGGGGGGGGGTGTGAACTGGTCAATTAGAAAATTTAGGCTTAATTAAGGGAGATTAAAAATTAATCTTCTAATTAAGCACTAATTAGTCTAACCCTTGTTAAAATATGTATATCAATAAAAGCTAGGATTTAGACTTTCTAATCATGCACATTTACTAACCCTTGTTCAAATGGATAACATAATGCAATTAGGGTTTATTACATTTAACACAAGCGCATTTACTAACCCTTGTTCAATTAAGGTATAAACACAAGTAAGGTTAGAGATTACCAATCACCACGCGTGCAAGAGAAGGAGAGAGAGAGAGAGAGAGAGAGAGAGAGAGAGAGAGAGAGAGAGAGAGAGAGAGAGAGAGCACACCACAATGAGGACACCAAAATTTTATAGTGGTTAGGTCACAACTTGACCTACTCCACTCTTCCAAGTTTGGCTCCTTGGTTACTCCACTATGGTGAGATTTCAAGCCTAATCTCGAAGCTCTTACAATAAGCTTTTCCATTCTCAAGGGCCAAAGTGAAGCCCGTGGCACGAAGCCTTGGCAAGGGAGTCAAACCCTTGCACATGATTCACCCTTCTTCACGGGCCGAATCAGAGACCCTTTTTTTCACCATTCTTTATGGGCCGAAGAGGAGACCCTCACATGAAGACCAAATAAAGAAAAAAACTCTCTTGCCTCTTAATAGGCGGATTACAACATTGAAAGCTTACATTCACTCCAAGAAATAAACAAATAAAAGCCCTATGGAGTGCCTCTTGATAACATGTAGAAATGGAAGATCAAAGAGGTTTTTAGCTTTTGAATTCAAAGGTTGAAGCTCAAAGAGAAATGGGATTTGATCTTTCTCAAATGTTCAAAAGCTTGTGGAGATAGGTTTTAATCATGTATATATAGAGTATTTGAAAATATAACCGTTTGGTGTAAAACTGTAAATATTTGGCTTTAAAAAGTCAAGCAGAAAATACCCCAACGGCTAGTTTGCTCGACCACGGCGGTCGATCGGGCTACATCGGTCGCCCGCCCATATCGGGCACCCTACTCTATTTTCAAATTTCTTACCGTCGCGGTCGACCAGCGAGGGCTTACTGTTTGCTCAAAAAATTTGGCTCAAAAAACCTATCTCGGTCGACCAACCCACGGCGGTAGCCCGCCCTAAACCTAATTAGATTGTTCTGTTTGAAACAGAAATACATCCGCTGTCGCCCGGTTTAACCCGGTCGACCGGCTCGATAAAATTCGAGATGGCCTGGATTTTCAGGTTCCATCCCGTGGTCGCCCGGCGTAGCCCGGTCGACCGGCCCTGAGTGAAATTCCATTTTAACTTTAAAATCCAGGAGCTTTTGGGCAATGGTCTTTGGGCTTAAGCCCAAGGTTTTCGAACACATTTTTGGGTGTGTTGATGGTTTTCAAAAATGTAAAATGTTAAGTATAAAAATCATTTGAAAACCTTTTGAAAGTGCATTTAAACATAAAATCAAGATGACTCCAAATACATTCTAAAAATAAGAACCTTGAGTCTTCTTGGAATGTCTTGGCTCCTTTGCACTTTCTTGGACTTCTTCAGCTTGAGTGAACATCTTGAACTTTGTCTTGGCTCTTGTGACATGTCCTCCAATCTTCAATGCATGTTGAGGTACATGAGGTGTCACCATGGCATGTTCAACTCCAAGCTCCTTCTTGACACTTACTTAGGAACTTGTGGGATCTTCATGTTGAGGTTCTTTACTTGAGCATCTTCAAATGAGGATGACTCCAATGTAGGTGCAAGCTCTTGGTTCCTTTGATCCTTGATCCACAAGTCATGTGTGGTGAAGAGTTGTGTAATGACGATTATGACATGAAATTCATGTATTCAACACAACACCTCAAAGCAACACATCAGTCCATAAATGCTAATCAATTTAGTTTGCTAGCATCAAAACAAGAAGGTAAGGTGAATGATTAACCCATGGGAACCCTTGGGCTTACAATAGCTTTTATTTTTTTCTCCTACGCATTATACACTTCATTATATTACCCGTAGAAATCCCTAAAATCTCTCCTCGAACAGACTATTATTATTCAAAAAGTACTATCTAGACCACACCGTAGGATGATCCAAACCACCCATTTGATGAGCCACAACGTAAATAGATTGTGGCACAAACATCACTTCCAAAGGATGATCCCTATCGTTAGATCTATAGCAATTTTCAAAATATGCAGTCCCTCTATAGATCACAGGCTTGGGATTATCTAATGGCAACGATTTTTGGGCCACATCCTATTTACCTTGTAGCCCATCAAATGGATGGTTCGGATCATACACCGGTATGCCCATCAAATGGATGGTTGGGTTATACTACGGCCTGCCCATCAAATGGACAGTTCGCATCATCCCACCGTACGTCACATACAATACTTTTTAAGAAATAACGGCTTGCACCATTTTTATCTAAGGGGTTTCTAATAGTTTTCCAAAAAATTGATTTGTAGGGCCTTGTAGACACCCAATTTTGTCAAGGTGGAACTAATGATAGGTTGTCGCCAGGAAGAGTCTAATGACAAGTCCCAGAGCCCTGTTGTCTTTCGCTCAATCTCTCTCTAGATTATGAAACTAGGATAATGTTTCAAAAATGAACTTTACCTCGGAGGTGAAACAAAAGCCCGTCTTTACATGGTATCCTGCCTTTCACGGCACGTCCAAAAAGTCTGTTTCCACACGACCTTTCATCCCGAGAAGTTAGCTTTGGGTAAAAAACATTCGTGTTTACCCAAAAACATTTCGTGTTAAAAAAACTACTGATATTAGGTTCATTGGAATCTCCTCGGAAGGAGGATTCCAACGGATCTGACCGCGTGAGATTGGGAGTCCAAACGGAGGAGTTACGGTCCGCCGAAACTTTTCGAAAATCCGTCAAAAGAGATGAAAAATCACATTTTTCGAAGCCAAAAGGACGAAAAATCACATTTTCTAAAATCTTGCCGACCTGTCAGTGTTAGGGCCCAATTCACAACTTTCGAATTGGGATAACTCCTAATTTCGCAGAGCGCAAAAATTTCGCACTCTGTGAATTTGGGAGTCGACCCCCTACAAATAGGGGGTAAGAGTAAATCAGATTAAAAAGATTTAAAAACGGTTTAAAATCTCTCTGGTTAGTTTTTAACCTCTGGTTTTTCCCTTTTTTGGTTCTTTTATCATTAACTCTTATTTAACTAATATTTGTTGTTACCCGCTAAAACTAAAAAACTAAACAAACACTCATTCAATATTATATTCATTGTATCTTATTAGTCTCTCTTTCTCTATGCATAGTAGAGACCGAACATAACTAGATTAGAGATTAGATTGATGAATGCATTGTTATTTGATTATCTCATCATTCTTTGAGACATATAGCTGCTTATTCCTAAAACTATTACTTTGTTAAATGAGTACCATATTTATTTTCTAGCAAATTATGACAAATAATCAGTTTTTTTTATATGTAAGTACGTGTACGGGGCGTATCTCATAGCATCTTTCCTACAGTCATGTGTCACTTTGTTAAGTTCCGTGCCTAGCTATTTTACAAGATCATATTTCTTTTAAAATGGACACCATAACCCCTCACCAACTGTATTGTGGTTGGGACGTTGCTCTACCTGTGGTTGGGAGGTTGCTCTACCTGATCTAATTGTGACAAGCTCTGTATTCATTATCTACATATAGACCTTGCTGCATGGATACATGCTTACCATTATAATTGGCTCTCATGTCTCAAGTTATATATAAACATCATAAACCTAATTATTGACCATTTAGTCGCATTGAACTCATATACATCCATTCTGTTAACAGTATGAGCACATGATGTTGCTGGACTTGCTCAAGAAGGGCCATCTAGAGCCGAGAAAAAGATCGGTCGAGGGATCCATGCATTCCAAATCCGCGATCACCCCCTGTTCAAAAGCCATTGCTTCTTTCTTATAAGGGAGGATGGATTTGTTGATGATTTTAGCTTCCGGAAGTGCATCGATAAGATAATCCCCTTGCCGGATAACATGAAGGCGCCTGGAAAAGGAGATGCTGATAAGAAATCCCATGGTGGTGGCCGTGGCGGTGGTGGTCGTGGAGGAAGAGGTGGGCGCAGCAGTGGAAGAAAAGGTGGGTTCAGAAAATAAAATTCTAAGTGTTTATTCTCAGCTATGGGTGGAACTATATAGTTGAGAAAAACAAGTTTTTTGATATGTTATATTACTTGCAAAACCTATATTTATACACAAATTTGGACTGCTAGAATTGCTGATGACTCAAAAATAAGTATAAAAGATTTGATTATTACTTTTTATGTTGGAGGCTGGTATTGTTTACCCATACCAGGTTTTTTGTTTGGAGAAACTGTATACAACTTGGGAGAAACTTACATGGGTGGTGTCGTCTGCATTTATGGGTGTCAATACCAATCCCATTGCTTATTTCAATGGGCTTAGATAAAGGAAAGATTATATTCTTACATCAGAGATTTGGCAGCCATGAAGGCCACGACCATATTGTTTCTTTTAATTTTTGCTGGGGATGTTAGTTTTTTGCAATGACATAGGGTATCCCCACCTCATTTTTTAGGGCAGGACTATTCCCTACGGATGCGTGCAATCACCCGTAAATATAAAAGCATGGTTGTCTTATCATTTCCCTTAGTTATTTATTTTTTTAGCGTTTTCTCATACTCTCCTCAGTCCTTCTCAGGTCTCTCTCCCTTTGCCGCCCTTCCAAGCCATTGGGTAAGATATTTCATGGAGAAAGCTTTTGTTGTTGCTAAACATGGCCGTTTGGTTGGATAACCTGTCACCTAAAAAGAGAGGAAAAGTCCTTGTTGGCTCATGTCCACTTGTATTCTTTCCCTTGACAACCAAACACCCCTAAATTTGGCTACATTTCACTTTCCTTTTCCACCCGAAGAAGACAATCAAACAATGCCAAAATGAGTTGGGAGATCATCACAGGCGTAGATGTCTGTGATGTCCATTTGATTGTGTTGCTCGATGATCTGGACCATTCATCTGATTGGCATTACGGTACAAAGTCCACTGCTTTAACTATGAGATCGGTTTGATTGAACTGAGTAGGCCTCCTACTAGTCTTTGAACCGTGCCTATTCATGGTATGGTCCATGGGTGCTACCATCTAAACAATATGTAACCTCACAGGGAAAACCCACTAAAACATTTTGAATGGCAAAATATGGTAGTAGTAAATATAGTTTTGCTGGCAGTTGTAGAATATAGGCAAAGAATTTCTGCATGGAAGCTTTTCTTTAAACACTGGATAAAGAGGAACTAAGATAGTGGTGCCCACATGAATACAATTCTTAGCCCTTTCATAGATGGGCTGTGCCCGAAAATGAGGACTGTTGGATGATCCAAAACCCTTCAATTCATGGAGATTTAATTATGTCCTTCTTTGTTGGATGCCAATGTACTGAAAGCTACTCAAATGGAAGGTTTTAGATTGTTTCCATCGCCCTGATTTTGGGGCACAACCTATTTACATTGTGGCCCATCAAATGGATGGTTTGGATCATCCTTTGGAGTTGTGGTCGTACAGTAACATTAAGGCCCAATCGTAGGCCCTACCCATATTTTTCAAATTGAATTGTACGGTCCACACCAGAGGATGATCCAATCCGTCCATTTAATGGCCCATAATGTACATGTGTTGTGCCCCAAAATCATTTGCATAGGATGATCACAACCCTCCAATCTATAGAGGTTTCCATAATAAGCAATTTCTCTTTAAATCTGAGGGCTAGGATCATCATATGGAAATGGTTTTCTGGGACACAACCTATTTATGATGTGGCCTATCAAATTGACGGCTTGGATTATCCTATTGTGTGGGCCATATTTCATTTTTAAAAAAACTGGAGAGAGAGAGAGAGAGAGAGAGAGAGAGAGAGAGAGAGAGAGAGAGAGAGAGAGAGAGAGAGAATCAGCCTTCAGTTTTAAAGTTTCTTTCTTACTTTTACACTTGGGGGGAAAATATCAGCTTTCAGTTTAATGCTTGTTTCATACTCATGTTCATTTTTAAAAAAACTGGACGGGACCTTCAGCGTAAGGCTTCTTTCTGACGCTTGGAGGGAGAAATATCAGCGCCCACTCAATAATGCTTCTTTCTTACTCTTAAGCTTGCGGGGAAAATATCAGCCTTCAGTTTAATTCTTCTTTCATACTCTTGTTCGATATAGTAGTAGATTCGAACCGATCACAAACAAGACGTAACCATGTTATACTTAGTGAGGAGTGTATCCATATTAGCCAGCCTCTCCTTCATCCATCACACTATCAATCCCAAATCCTCCTTCATCCATCACACTATCAATCCCAAATCCTCCTTCATCCATCACACTATCAATCCCAAATCCTCCTTCATCCATCACACTATCAATCCCAAATCCCAGAAGCTGAGAAAATGGCGAATGAACAGCCAACCACTAGCTTTATCCCAACTCTCCTTGATGGACTCAACGCAATGTCAGGTCTCTCTCTCTTCCTTCCTCCTAATAAAGATTCCTTGCTTGTCTTCTTCATACTTCTTGCCTTAGTCATTTTTTTGTAAACAGAGAGGATAAATGTGGTAATTTAGATAGGACTGCAGTGGCATTCATTTTTTGAAGTTCTTAGGATAACTGGCATTTAAAAACAAACAACAAAAACTACAGGGACAGAGTTATATTCTCTGATGTGTAACTCGTAGTTCTCATTTTATTTCTGCTTTAAGTTAAATTCTTAGGTAATATTAGCATTAAAAGAGGTTTCATTTCACTAATACCGCTTAAATTCCTATCAATTTGCTTATTTTTCAGATTGTTGTTGGTGTATAGTAATAAACGTTACAGATTTTTGTGTAATTTCATTTTCGGTGCTTTGACCTCATAGATGTGTTTTTAGATTTCATGACCTTGCTTTGATTTCGTTATTATTTGTTGAGAAATAAGGTAAAATAGCAAAGATTGGCTTAGGAATACATGTTTTAGTGTTGAAATATGAAAAAGTAAGAGAAGGTCCAAGATCTTTGGTTAAGTTAAATAATAGGAAACTTTGCCATAAAATTTGTTATTTCCTCTAATATAATGAAGTGTCTGCTCTCTTCTTGTGGAATGTTTTGTTTTAGGTTGGTATTGACTTTCATGATTTCTTAGACTCTTTTGGGAATTAAGTATATGATAGTAAGAGCACAAGGCACAAATGTCTGCAACTTCTAGATTATTATATAATCTATGATTTTAAAACTCACCACTTGTCAACTTAGATTGAGAAATTTATCGCAGGAGTTACACATGTTCCTATTTGTGGGGCTTATGATGTTCTTGTTTGTTGGGGCGTATGTATGTATGTTGTAGAGAGAGGCAAGAAGTCGTTTACATAAATTGGGTCAACAAAAAGTAATGTGGAATGAAGTTTTGGCATGCCTTGAGGTCCAGCTCATGAAAAAGAAAGTAGTTCCTAGTTACATTGTGAAATACTAATGTTCATCTTCTCCATCAAAGGGTTAATGTAATGTTAACATTTTACAGTGACTAATTAAACACAGCTGAAAAGAAAAAAATTCCATTGTCAAAAGGTTAGGGATTGTCAGATAGTGTGCCACATTACAAAGGAAACCACCTTTTCTCAATATATGCAATAGACTATAGAAACCAATGATACCTTAAAAAATATTTACATCTCCCCTTTTACCATTTAGTCGACCAAATCTGTTACATACCGGTCAATATGGTCTCTTAGATCTAAAAGAGAAAAGACTAAAATTCTCTATTCTATAAAATTGATCTTGTGATCATTCTTTGGAGCTATTTACAACAACAATGCTCAAGCTAATTGATAGTCAAATCTCCAGCTCATGAGTTTCCAAAGTCATTCTACCAAATCGATCAGTTATATCTGGGATGATGATACATTCTCAAATGTTGTGAACACCAGCGCGTGGGGGGTAGCCAGAGCTTGACAAAATTCATGTAGTACAGGGTACAAATGGAAGGTATTGTGACATAAACTTCTGATGGAGAATCCAGGACACTGAAACTATCTCAGTTCCTACGAGAATATCTAAGGCATACGAATATTAATGGTTGCTTCTAATCAATGAGAGACTATAACTAAATGTAGATGTCAACGAGTAAATAACTAGCATGAAGTGAGGGAACTGTCTCGTATCCCAGTGCCATGGCTGACCAGTACAACACAAGTGCTTCAATACTTGACCTGCAAAGTATAATCCTGAAGACAGCAAAATTCTGATAAATATGTGTGTGTGTGTGTGTGAACTCTCGAAAAAAGTCTATGAGGTAAACACTGCTATATCACGAAGACCCCCCAACTGATGAAGGGTCGCCTATCTGATAGCATTTATCTTGCGATGAGAAAGGTACTTTAAGTGTTGCCAATTGTCAGTAGACGATGAACCATGTCCTTCGCAGAGGAATTTGTAATCACAAGTTAGCAAGCAAAGATAACGGAAATTATCATTCTGGATACCGAGTATCTCAGTGATCAAGTAACCACCTAGTAGAACACATGGGATATGCTCGATACAACCCATAATATATAGATATATCCATCCCAATAAATACAGATGAAGCTTGGGTTCCAAATCAGGCTACAAGAATGGTGAAGAAATGTGGAGAGCCAGCAGGCATGTGCTGTCTTCTGATTCCTTTGAGCGTAACAGATTTTCATGGCTACAAATGCGAAAACAATTTGTGAGAAGCTCACCAGCTTCTGTAATAGTGGACACATCCCTAAATACAAAAGGAGAAATTACCTATGAAGGGCATCGGTTTCTCCATAGATGGCCATGGGCCATGGCCCTAAAGATGAGAGGAAGAGTGACATATTTATTTGAGAAATTGAGGACATACCTAAATCCAAGATTCAGGTAAACTTAATGATGAGGATATGGACTTACATGACTTACATGATGTAGCTGAAGCAAAGGAAGGGGAATATTTGAATGAGAGGGAGCATCCTAAAACTTTAAGAAGATCCGAAAGATTGAAGAATAAAGCTTCAAAAGATAGCTAGTATGGCTGTTTTGCATAATCTGTAAATAGTTTATGGTAGGATTGTAATGAGAGTGAAAAAGGAGGGTGAGGATGTGTCAATGAGATGCTTGACATGTGTACAAGGGACCACTTGCTAGTCTCATGTAGCATTGACATGTGGCCTAATACAGCTGTCCTTGAGCTGTCAAAGATGACAGGTGGCAGCCATTGGTAGGTTCAAGGATCCCACCTCCCTCCATAAATAGAGGAGAGGGTCTCCATTTGAAGGACTGATGAAATCTGAGAATTTAGAGTTGGAGTAGAGGAGTAGAAGAAGGTATGGATTGTAAGATTTCTTCACTCTTTTTGTTTCCGGTTTGAGAGTCAAACATGGAACTCGAATTGTCTTCTTTGCAAATTTCCATTTAAGCTACTGTTTTGTAAACCTGAATATCCAAGCTATAAGTACTCTTTGTGTTCTTCCATTGCTTATCCGTGTTTTGTTCCCAAGTAACTCTAAGATCGAATGAAATGTGAATGTCTGATAAGGAAACAAATTCAGAGTCCGATTGAGCAAGCTACTTCTTTGATCTTAAACTCTTTAAGTTGAAATTCTAATTCCTACTCGATCTATTGCTGATTTTAACGGATCCACATCAGACGTGGTATCAGAGCTTTGAATTGAGAAGAAATTTCTATTTCTCTCTGATCCTAAAGTGCTCGTTTGATAGTTTTTGTTGCTATTCTCTCCAAAATTTTCTCTCTCAGTTTATTTCTCCTAATCTTGCTCCAAATACTATAGATCTATGTTTTTCCTTAGTGGATGCAAATCAGTTTCTCACCGATCCAACTAGTTTCTTGTTTTCTTGTAGTACTCCAGCAAACTTCTAAATATTTTATGTTTTTTTTACTGTCTCTCTGTTCGTCCTTTAATTCTAAATCTTGTTTAGAAGTAGAGAATGAAAATTAGAGAATGAAAATTCTTCTTTTGAATTTTGCAATTCATAGATCACTATTCTGAGATTCTTGCATGACACTCCACTCTCAGATCATTGAAGACATTCACATCTAGTTTTTGATTCCTCATTTCTCTGAGTTACAGCGAGGACCAGGAGTGTTAAAAAAAACAAAGTATTGTTTCTCGTTCTTAACGGAGTTAAATTTGCAAAAGATCTTGATCTTTTGCAGATCCTGGAAGTCCTAAGCGCTGGATCTATCGAGTATTGCACAATTTCTACTAGATCTGTCACGAAGCCACTATTAGGAGAGAATTCTCATTCTTCCTTGATCCGAACGAGCAAATGCATCTCAGATTGTAGCGAGCATTGTGTGAAGCTCTGTCTTTAACAAGTCCTCTCTTGCTCGAACTGTATTTTTTTTCTCTCACTTCTCTTCACTAGATCCATCACTCTGGATCTATATTCCATAACTCAAGTCTGTAGCATTTCATTCTATCTCCTCAATTCAGAATTGAGCTTTTTCCACAATATCAAGTCTCCTTTAGCTTCAATCATTGTGGAAGAATTGTTGCTGGAACTGGAATTATGATGGCACTCTCACTGTGTTTCATTTGAAATCACAAACACGTCCTTCGGACAATCCTTCAATCTGCTAGTTACAGTATTAGAAGATATGGCACCACGCCAAACTGCTGTGTTTGATCCTGAGGAGGAGTTTCCTAACTCTTCATTTGCCGCATTGATGGAGCGGCTGCAACAGATTGAAAACCGCCAGACAGAGCAGTTTCAGCAGCTAGATCGTCGACATGAGGAACAACTTCGGGCCTTGACCCTTAACCAAGAGGAGTTAGCGGCAAAAATTGACCGAATAAGTTTACTGGGGCAATCACCAACCCCTCCACTACCTCCGGGGTTTGAGGATGCCGGGGACGATGAGGAAGAAATTAGGATTCCTATGGGACATGGCAGAGGAGGTCCCAATCATCCAAGGCGGTTTCCACCTAATCCTGAGCCTCCATTTGTTCGCTATGATAATCGGTGGGAAAATGGTATCAAAATAGAGATCCCGGAGTTTGATGGTGGGAGGGAACCCGAGGATTTATTGGATTGGGAGGCCACAGTTGAGGAGACCTTAGAGCTCAAAGATGTATCGGGCGATAAGGTCATTATTTTAAAAACCCTAGATCTGATCTTTACCTTCTTAGATCTAAGCTAGTTCTTCGTAAAATCAAAGGAGTTGGTTCAAAGAGATTCAGATCTGAGTTTTTATTAAGGCATTTCATTGATCTGTGAAAAGAAGAAAAAAAGAAAGAGAATAGCTTGATGAAAGGTACATATTGCAAGAATTTGTTCATTTATGAATTGTTTATGAGTTTTCTTAGACTTTCTCCACATGATTTCCACAATTTTATATCTCTTTATTAATCTTTTTTTCTGAAAAATTGTAAAATTTATCCTCGTTAGATGATCTCTGTAGTTTCTCATTTTTTTACTGTGAGATCTATAAATTTGTTGTTTGTTTCTACGGATCTTTGTTATTTGATTTCTACAATTTTATCTGGTTCATTAATTTTTCGAAAATTATGAGATTTGTTAATTTAAAATTCAATTATATGTTTTTATAGATCCTTATTCTACGAGTTTTTTTAACTTTCTCTATTTTATCAGTGATCTTTAATGATTATGAGTTTTGCCTGTTATAATCTACGGATTGATCATGTGTTTTCTACAGAGCATAACTTTAGGATTTTCATAAACATTATAAGATTGTGTCATATGTTTCATTGGCTAAGAATCCTGAGCTTCATTGAGATAATTCTCTTGGTTATTCTTTGATTATAAGCTGCCATGAAGATTGATCTATTTGGTTATTTGAAAATTTCTCTGTCAAATACAATTTAGAGGATTTGATTACTAGCATGGGACATGCTGCATTAGGCTTTTATGGATTCCTTGCTAAATTTTTTTGTTTTAAGTGTTCACATTCATAGATCTGTGAATGAAAGTATAGTGTATATGGATGGTTCAACCTTGTAGCGATTCCTTAGTCATTAATGGTTAGAAATCAGGTAGTGTAGTTATATAATCTCGTTGTAAAGATTGATTTGTCTATATTTTTAATTATGTCGCCTGAAAATTTTATATGTAATCCTTTAAATGTGCTCAAAAGATTGAAGAGTTTTAAACTATTAAGTTATTGCATGTGCTAGTCCTTCATTGGTTTTGATTAGAATCGTGCTATCAGTGGTTTGTTTTATTTGATTAAGAATTGCAAGTTGTTGTACTGAGTTATGTTCATTGAATTTAAGAGGCGTATGGTTAGTTTTGGTAATAACTGAGGTTAGTTTGGCGTTAGTAAATATTTTTTTTTTCAGATTTCGTTTGGGAAAATAAGTCAGAACATGTTGTTGAAATTCTTTTGTTGAAGTATATTCTTTTTGGAAAATATGTAGATTAATCATGTTTGATATATGTTCATAGTTAGCTAGACCACGAATTCTTTGATTGAAACATAGTTTTGAAAAACGTAATTATTTTTTACAGTTATACAATGCTACAATATGGGTTGGGCTAGGATAATTGTTTAAAGCTATGTCACAAATATCTCCGATATTTTCAAAATATAGGGTTTTTATCGCGATATTTTGATAAAACGACAAAATCTCGAAAGAATCCCGAGATTTTAAAACTATAGCGATATTTTCATTTTTATCATAAAATATCCCGATAATATCACGATATTATCCCGATTTTTTCACGATATTTTTATTTTATATTTTTTTTCTTAAATTTAATATTTTTATATAATTTTATTTTTACCTTTCTTTTCCCGATATAAACCCGAAAAAATTAATAAAAATTAATATATCCCGAGATTTTCCCTTACCGAGAAATTCCCGAGAATGACATTTGTGACATAGGTTTAAAGCATGGTGGTTTTAGTACTACTGGTCCATAAAGAAAAATTATGAGTCAATAGGGATGTATGGTCTGATTTTATACTCCTGTGTAGAGTGTGAACTGTACATGCGTAACTTTAGTTTTGATTTCCATCATATTCATGACCTGATTTTCTTTAAAAGAGATTTAAAAGTTTATTACTCCAAAGGGATGTTGAATAGTACATATATTGATCACATGTTTCGCTAAAAGGGTGTTGAAATAATCGTCAAGGCATAAAAATGATTATGACTGTGTTTTTTTTTTTTGGGTTCATTGATAAGACTTTGGTCGTTTTACACGGTCCATGTTTATTATTTGCATCAAATTGAAGAAAACATTTACATATGAAGTCATCTCATTTAATGTATGTTCAGAAAATACACAGGGCATGAGTCTCTTCATTATGTACTAAAATAGTCTTGAATGTCAGGATGTTATGACCAAAGTTCATCTTGTGAAAAGTGGAGATGTTTATAATGGTCAGGAGTGAGTTTATAATTAAACGATGTGAGAAACAATTCTGTTGTGACTGAGTATTCTCTTTTGAATGATGCACTGAAACAATTAACTTCATGTTTAGCATTATATTTATACAAGTATATGTGAGTCACATTTTGATTTTTTTATGAAATTTTTAAGCTTGAAAGCATTTTTGTTAGAAAAGTTTTTAGTATATAAATTGTTTTTTCATTTGGATTATATATAATTTTCTTCAACTGAACTAAAAGGAGATTTTCAGTGTATTATAATTTTAAGTAGGGTAAAGAGACTGCAACTGTTAGTCTTGTTTTGCCTTAGAATCTAATTCCCTATCCCCACATTAAATCTTTCAGTGATTTTTCTGAATATGCACAGCGTATACAATTAGAAAATAAGTGTTCTGTTTTTTTTTTTTTTTTCAGTTATATTTTAGATGATGAATCGAATAATTTTCCTCATTCAATATCATGTCCAAAACGATGTTTCTCAGGTAGCTCAGGGCAATGTCAAACATTTTTCTTGATGCAACTATTGAAGTAGAAAGGGATAATGTGGGCATTTAGTCGCTGGTATTTCTAGAATATGCCCGCTAAACAAGTTGAATTTATTTTTGTTCTCTAAAGGGAATTAAGGTCTTTTGGATCATATAAATATTTATAGGTTCAGGGTTAATAAATAATGAGGTAAAGGTCAAGATAAAAATGAATGGAAGTGTATTTTCATTTGCAGATGGCTCCATAATACAGATAAGCTCGTATCTTTGGAGTTGATAATACTGACATGACGATACAACAACAATTTTCTTAATGCTACATTTGTTTTTTTTTAAATCATTTATTTGAACAGAGGTTATTGGTTATAATGATGTCAAAAATGAAAGAAAATAGCTAAAAAGTTGAAGGACTCATTAGGGTCAAGTGACAGTTTTATTATTAAAAGCATTTCAAAAATTACTGTTTTGACAGGATTAAGAGTTGACACGTTTTCTGATGTCCCATTTAACATGTTTAGAATTAATGTTGAAAATTGATGATTGTTTAGATTTGTCTTGTATTCCATATTCAGGTTCCTTAACATTTGAGTTAAAGGCCAGTTTGCAGATTGGGTCTGTTAGGATAATCTTCCAAGATGTCTTAAATAAACAATATATAAGCGTAGTGTTGAAAAATAATAATTCAGGTTATATTCATTACTGACCCTGAGATTGTAATATTTCATATCAAGTTGTTCTCTCTACACTAGGGTGCTTACTAGCATTAAAATTAATTGGATTAACATATAACTTGCTACTGACGCCATGATAAATTGGGTTTTGCGTTAATTTTGGTGTTCAAACATTCTGAATTGGTCTTGAGTTTTGCTTCGAATGGGTCAGTATAATATGATGATAATTTCATTGCCTTAACATTTTATATTGCTTGATATCTTCAGTGGTGTTAGATGACCTTTATTATTGCTGCATGGTTATGTGTAGAATATAAGATTTACTTGTTTAGTGTTTGAAATAGTTTTGATACACAAAAGCTTTATTATTGATAAATGAATCATTCATATTCGAAATTGACTGTTGCTAAAATTTACCTTTAACCATCATAAGCAAACCAAAGCAGATGGTCTTAGTGTTGCTATTAGTTCCCTTATGCGATTCAATGTTTGAAATGATTATTGGTCTTAACTGTTTCTCAGGAGTTGGAATTCTATCAATTCCTTTTGCACTCTCAGAAGGAGGATGGTTGAGCTTGATACCTCTTTTCTTTGTGGGAATCCTTTGTTTCTACACAGGGATACTCCTAAGGCGATGTATGGATACACACCCATCGATTAAAACCTACCCTGACATAGGCGAACGTGCTTTCGGATATAAGGGGAGAGTAACAATTGTCCTTTTAACGTATCTTCAGCTTTATCTAGTTGCAATTGTGTTCTTATTATCGGAAGGTGATAACTTACATAAGTTATTTCCAAATGCAAGTTTCGAGATTTTTGGGATAAGACTTGGAGGGAAAAAAGCATTTGTTTTGCTATCTGCACTTATAGTTTTGCCTACCATACGGTCCAAGATTTTGAGTTTGCTTGATTATGTCTTCACTGGAGGAGTTTTGGTTTCTCTTATTGTGGTGGGTTCTGTTTTTTGGGCTGGTGCAGTTGATGGTGTTGGGTTTTATAGAAGAGGAAGACTCCTTAATATGAGTGGAATGCCAATTGCTGGAAGTTTATATGCCTTTTGTTATTGTGGGCATGCAACATTCCCCACCATATATACTTCTATGAAAGATAGAAGTCAGTTCTCTAAGGTAAAGAAACATAAGTTCTTTAAGACCTTTTTTAGATTGCAAGAAAAATATTTCGGACCAACAATTTTTTCTTAGAAATTTTGTCTTTCCACAATTTAGAGGGAAATGATGTAATTATGGTTAATTTAGGGAAGTGATATATCCGCCCCTTTTGATTACTTGGGACACCCAGCAGCAGTGTATCAATGACTGCAGAGGGCCTGATGTACTTCACGTCAGAAGGATTCAGTGGGTCTGATTGCCACGTACACTGCCTGCAGAGGGCCTGATGTACTTCAAGTCAAAAGGATTCAGTGGGTCTGATTCCCACGTACACTGCCTGCAGAGGGCCTGATGTACTTCACGTCAGAAGGATTCAATGGGTCTGATTGCCACGTACACTACTGCTGGGTGTCCAAAGTAATCAAAAGGGGCGGATATATCACTTCCCTTAATTTATAGGGATATTATCTCAAATTGAAGGACCCCCTGAGTAAAAATCGAACAGGGTTGGTTCAAATTGTCTTTTTTCATGGTTAAAAAATAGAAACTTTAAGAATTATTTTCTCTTTCCAAACTTTTCTCGAAAATTCTCGCAATCCATACAGGGCATAAGGTAAAGAAAAAGAAGGATGTATAATATTTCTCCAACTTTGTTTTTCTATTATATTTGTCAGTCACATCTTATAGTTGCTACCAATGTCTTTATCAATACTACTGATCTTTCCCTTGTGTTTTTTTCTTTCATTACAGGTGTTGCTCCTTTGCTTTGTTTTTTGCACTTTCACGTATGGAACAATGGCAATTCAAGGCTATCTCATGTATGGGGACAGAGTAGAATCTCAAGTGACACTGAATCTCTCTATTGGAAAGTTGAGCTCAAAGATAGCAATTTACACCACCTTGATCAATACATTTACTAAATATGCAGTGACGATTTCATCAATCTCCACTGCCATTGAAGAATGGTTTTCGATCTACAACAATAGAGCTATTAGCCTTCTTATTAGAACTCTATTAGTGATTAGCACTGCAGTTGTAGCCTTGACGGTTCCACTGTTTGGATACATAATGGCACTTACTGGGTCATTTCTAAGTATCACATTTTCAATATTATTGCCATGCATGTGCTATCTGAAGATTTCTACAGCTTCTAGGAGGTGTGGTTTTGGGTTGATGACTATTTTGGATATTTTAGTGTTGGGTTTTTCAGTTGCAATTATAGGTACTTACACCTCTATGCGAGAAATTGTAAACCATTTGTAAGCAGATTCTCATTGGCTTAAATAATTGATTACTCCTCTCTTGATCTATATCATACATGGGTAACAGTTCCATGCATTTGAGTTCCGAACCCAGTTTTATGTTCAATGTGTCTATATTGTTTGATTTTCTATATGAAGTTATCTCAGGTTTTGCGTTTTGACAAGGACTGACTTTTAAATGAATATGCACCTATCTGAACCTCTAGCTAGGTGATTTGCCTTCATCTGATCAGTGAAGACATGTGAATCTGTGATATGTTTGGCCTCATTTGATCAATGAGAATGTGTGAACCGGTGATATATTTGGCATCATCTGATCAATAAAGTTGATAAGAAACAAAAATAGGCATAAAAAGCTATGTTTCTATTTTTCCAGCTATTTTGTGATTGAAGTCGTTATTCATAATCTCCTGTGAACAAGATAAAACTGGATATACAGAAAATAGACATAAAAAGCATAAATATGCAAAAAAATTGAGGAGAAAAGCTGCTTAGCGCATTGCAATTCTAAAAAGAAAATAACATTTGACTATGATCACAAAATTTCATTTTTTTTCTCCTTAGCGCATTGCAATTCTAAAAAGAAAATAACATTTGACTATGATTATAAAATTACTTTTGGACTTTTCCTTTTTTTTTTTTCTGAGCTTCAGAGCAAAGCTATGCTTCCTAGTAACCGATGCCCGTGAAAAAGACAAAGAACATGGTTGTAAACATCGAAAAGGAAATAATGCAAGTATGATTTATATTCTAGTGCTAAGTCAGTATCAACTGTCAAAACTTAAAGCATTTATAAATCAGAGACAAAGAGAAATAAAACAAGTAGCCAAATATAATACTGATGGAAATTTCTATATATTATCAAAATATGAGTTTTTTTTTTCGAATGGGTAAGATGAGATAGTTTTATAACGACATAATAATGCATACCTTTGTTAAGATTGATATGAAGTCGGAAGCAGTCAGCATCCCTGAGAACTGTCCCCTGTAATCATCCCAAAGAGGCACAACAGCAAGGCCCTGCAAAAAAAAATAAAAATAAAAATGGACAACAGGATTCTGAAGTCAAAACGAAACACCATCATTGACCTCCAGGATCAAATTATTCAATAAAATCACTTTCAAATTAACCTTCATGAGTCTCAACAAGCAACAAGTGCAAGATGTGCTCATATCAAAGGATTGTTCAGAGTTGAACTGCTAGAGAATGAAGAGTAAAAGAGTGGAAAAAGGTGGGGCCTGTGAGCAACAATGAAGATCTCTTGATGCTACCGTCTGAAGCTGTCGTAGATGATGTGCTAGGAAAGAGGTAGCCGTGGCCTCGGGAGCATTTCTGTAAGATCTAGAGTAGAACCCTACGGCCCTGTTCATTTCAGATTCTGACAACTGATGGTGAGGCCCCAACCCAATTATTCGGCCAAAATTAAATGTAATTTTGGTCCAATTATCAGGTTGGGGCTGCACCATCGGTTGTCAGAATCTGAAATGAACAGGGCCTAATCGTTGCTCCGATCTTCAGCTCTATTGGTTGTCAATCTGGGTGTCTTCTGCATGCCTGGGATGTAAGCACTTTTGAACAAGGTTTGAAATTTCGGTTTCGGACGTAGCTGAAGCTGAAATTTCGGCCAAAATTTCAGATTTTGGTAGTTTCGGTGTCGGTCGCAACCGAAATCCGAAATTTCGGTGTTTCAGCTTAAATTTAAAACCATGCTTTTGAAGGAATTGGGAAATGGGTCGGCGAGATAAAGCAGCTCAACAAAACATGTGTGCCTCATTCGGGCATTTCTCGGAGCAGCATTCCTTCAATGGTTACACTGATGCAGATTGGGTTGGATCTTGCATAGATCATCTCTCCAATAATGGATATTGTGCCTTTCTAGAAGGGAATATGTTTTCATGGAAGAGCAAAGAACAATCTGTTGTTTCTCGCTCTAGTGTTGCAGAGTAAAATAGGGGCTGCGCCCCTTGGCACATGTGAGCTTATGTGACTTTGTTGTTCTCTTATCTCTGATATAGCATTTTTTTACTAGTGGACCTACGCCTCTTCATTGCGAGATAAAGCAACTATCCGCATTGCCTCTGACTTGTCTTATGGGAGCTAACCAAACATATTGAAGTTAACGTGTACTTTGTTTGAGAGAAGCTCATTGAGACCCGCTGGTGATTCCTTGTGTTCCCTCACCACATCAGCTTATCGATATTTTCGCTAAAGTTGTAGGGTCTACACTTCTTAAGGATACTTGTGTCAAGCTAGGAATGTTTGATTTATATGCTCCAGCTTTAGGTGTAATGTTGTAGGTGTATATTGAGAGTAGTGAATGTTGTTAGGTGTATATTGAGAGTAGTGACGTATATTAGTTTTATACATGTTCTTTATTTGTTTCAATCTCATTAAGGGTATTATTGTCATTGTAATACATATTCGATATTAATATAAGACAAAGGAGGACTCTTGTATCCTTAAGCATTTTACACACATTTCTCTACTCTTCTTTTCCATCTCTTCTCCTTCTCCACTTCATTTCTCATCATCATCATCATCTCCTTCTAAAGATTGCATGGCAGATGGAAACAACTAAAGTTGTGTGTAAAATATTTAATAATAATTTAGAAAAGAATCCCAATAACCAAAAACAACCATGTAGAAAAATTTAAGCACTAGTATACATTTCCTAACGGAATCATCATTATTCCATAGAAACATAATAATTTAATGCATATTGGAATAGCCTGCTGCAAATACTAGAAAACACATTTTTAGGAACTTAAAAATATTATGAAGTCTTTTTTTTCAATAAATCAAGGATATATTAGCTTAAGAAACTTAAAAAAAAAAAGAATTCTTTTTCCAATAAATCAAGGATATAATAGTTTACCGAAACACAAAAGTACCACTCAAAGGATTTAGTTGAAGCCTGATACTACGTTTTATAATGCACAAAGTGCCTTACCACAATTTAGGAAGATCAATCCTTTGGCCACAAGAATAAGACATTCCAAACATACAATGCAATAGAACTATCATCCAAATGGCGAAGCCACCAAGAAATGTTTTAGATTTTTGGATCAATAACAGAGATTCATACTAGAAGAGACTACAGAAACAAATTAAAAGATAAAATAAAGTGTGTACACCTGTTCATACATGATATGGAAAGCTTGTTCCACAGGCACTTTAACATCCAGTGAGAAGACCTGAAAAGATACATGACCATCAAATCATCAAACACATGGATACCCACGGTGATATAAAACGACTAATGACTAACAAAGCGGGTGAAGTATGCAAACCTTGCCTGACTCAGGAAGCAAATCATATGCCGTATATCTAGACAAGAGTAAGGAAAGCTGACGACGTGAAACCCTTAAGTCGGCATCCGATAGCCGTGTGATTGGCTCCCGATGAATGGCTCCTGACAATGAAGGCTGATTGGTATGACAGGAATGAACAACAGATAGGCAATTAAAATGTATGAAAAAGGATTAACTTTTCCACCACTGATAGGAAAAGAAAACAGCAGAATATGCAAAAATTCAAATGGTAGTTTCTAGATAAACTTACCACATGCTGAAATGCACCATTATCCACATCCATGCCAGGGACAGACACACCAGTAAGTAAAATCGGAGGGACCAACTCCGACTCCCTTACATATATGATATTGTTAACTTTCCCATATTCATCAGTCACAAAAGGTAGTTGCTCGTCGTGATGTCATATACCATCAACCAAGAACTTGTACTGCCAAATGGAGAAGTATCACAAAAAGCAATTTAAGCAATGAGTCAGTACAAAAAGATGCATCCTGTTAATTCATGGCTGATATAAGCCCATAAACATCTGTAGGCAATAAGCAACCTTATCATTTCTTGAGAAGATAGCAAAATTTTATTCACAAAAAGAAATAGAAATTACTCAAAATACAAGAAGCGCAGACTGCAGATATCAGCCCACAACTATACTGATACAAGTGTTCATCTCCATCACCCCAAGGAGTATCAATGAAGGAGGGAGATGAAATGCTGGGACAAAAAGGAGAAATTCCCTGCTCTGAAATCAGCAAGATGTAAATCTGAACATATGCTGGGATCAGCAGATGGACCCCACCATGTCAGTGGGGCAGGAAATTTTATGGTTCACCCTGTTCTTTATTTTGGATTTAAAAGGCACATTTTGAAGACTTTTGGACTTGGATTTGAAGGGTTTTTAGAACCCGTGAAATGCAATTCTCATTGGCCAAGCAATTCTAAAGCTTGATGAAAATTCAGTAGTAAAAGATGAAATTCCAACAAACATGTATTTCTTGCTGAATTGCTTATTCTGGACATCTTTTGGCTTTGACCACAAGTTTGATATTATTAGCTTTATTGCGCCTTTCATTCAGTTCTGTTTGACATGTACTTATGATTATTGCTCTACCCATTATTCATGTTTGAGACTTCAGTATTTAGATTTGACCTGTTCTGTTTGACCCATATTGAGCCTTGACATGTTTAGACCTACACTTAGAATAATATTTTATTATGTACTGAGCTTTCCAGCCGAGTGTGGTTTATAATATTTTTAGATTTTGATCCACATGATTTGAATGAGGAATTGCACGCTTAGCTTTTGGATCTGGTTAGCTTGGAGAATTAGATTATTTCTTTTATTGAGTAGGAAGTGAGTATTATGATTGAGTTGTATAAGACTGAGTTTATGTTTATTTTCAGTTAGCTTGGAAAGTGCTGAGATTTGGATTGGATTACATTAAATTAAAATATTAAAGACTTTGATAATTTAGTTATGGAATGACATGTGTGATTCTGTTATTGCTTTGAGGCCTTGTATGCTTGTGGGTACGGTGCTGTCATGTCCTACGCCCAGGGTGGGGTTTGGGGCATGACATGAATGAACCTTCTGTATATGCTGTTCCATACCATAACATGAGCTCCATGGATGATATTCATTCATATACAATAGTAGATTGACTCAAGTTCATGCATTGAGTCAAGCAAATGGTCGTATTGTCTGGTATATAGCCAAAATACACCATTGAACTTTAAATACTGCAATTTCTCCAAATATTCTTCTTTGGAACTCTGTTTTGTTTATGATTGCTGTTAACCATTTCAATGTTACATGGATTGTTCTGAATGCGTAAGTATCCATGTCATGCACATGTCAGATTCTAGCACTTCATGGTTTCATTGCAACACTTTACCTATTAAAATTCCCAATATCTTACCTGCTACAATCATGTCATTATATAAAACTACTTAGTTTGTACTTTGTAGAATTGATCAAACTAAATTTTAGAATCTACAAACTTGAACAATTGAAGTTAGCTGAATTTGACACTAAGTACTCGTGTGGTCCCAACACTTACGCTTGAATGCATATAACAATACATCATAGTTCAAAATTCTAAAAATCATATTGTGGCTACTCAGATGGCCAAAATTACCTAAATATTTGTAAATGTTATAACTATAATGGGTTTAGTAATCACCATGGTTTTAAATTTCGGCCGAAATCTGAAATTTTGGATTTCGGTGGAGACCGAAACCGAAATTTGGGGAAATCTGCAATTTCTGACTTTCCCAAATTTCGGAATTTCGGTCCGAAATTTTGAGAAAATGTAATTTAAAAAAAGAAGAAGAAATGTTACAAAATTTCGGACAAAACTTCGGAATTTCGGTCCGAAATTTTGAAATGAATTAAATAATCTTTTTTAATTTTTACCAAATTTCGGCCCAAAATTTCGGATTTTGGTGGGTCCGAAATCGGTACCGAAATCGAAATTTCAAACCATGGTAATCACAAAGGGAAGGAAGATCAAAGCGAATTTGAAATGCCCTTGAACGAAGGTCTAACCCAACCAAAAGCGAGCCTCGGGTCTAGGAGGGTCAACCCAATATCAACCCGCTGCTAAATCTCGCAACACTAAGCCAACCCATCTAACCTGATTTTCTAAATCGGGTAGGTATGGTTCGGGTTGGCTTGGGGCAAAAAAATTGAAAAACATATATAAAAAAGAAACCATGAACCTATAATTTTGAAAATCACAATAAAATTAGAGGGAAGGGGCCGGGTTTGGATCGGGTGGAGTTGCCCAAGGGCTCAACCCTAACCGAAACCAAAATTAAATAGGATTGAGTTTTCCCAACCCAACTCGAGAAAATGCCAACCCAACCTGAGCGAAAATTTCAACAGATTGCGGCCGTCCCAAGATCAGTGGCCAAAGATGATCTTATCAAGGCAACATTTGACGAGAATTATGATTTTCATTTGGATCACAGTTTAGGAAGGAGCCTAACCACTTTTATTTCTTAGCAATTTGATTATAAAATTAAACATTTGAGTACAGAGATAAATAGGGCTCCTAGCATTCAAAAAAAAGAAAGAGATAATAGGGCTCCAATATGACTAAGAGCATGACAAACTCAATATCTAAAGTTCAATTTATTATATGCTTCAAATGTTTGCATTATTTGAGTTTGGACACATAGAGAGGAGTTGATTCAAGTGAATCTAGCAATTGTTTCCACCTGGTCCCCCCAAAAGTATAGCATAATTCTCATCAGGCACGCTTCCATCAGTCTTAACAGGATAGCATGATGGGGAGGTTTGAATCAAACGACGAGGAGTATCAGTCTCGATGCGTATTGCACCGCCACGATAAAGTAACATTTGCATGCCTCCAATGTAACATGCTTTCATATATTGTTGGTCGTCAGATGGCATATGGCCACTCCCCATCTCAGGCCACGGTTTAATACCGGCATTATAGACAATCCCTCCCCATTGAAGAATATCAGCATGGTCAGAGAATGTAGAATTAAAGAGGGCCCTTGGCCAATAGCCCACCCGCTTACGATCCTCGTCATAAAATAACCACCAATCTCCTTTCACAAAATCCTACAATAAAATAAAAAAAATCATAAAATGATTAAAATAAAAGAATTAGCACGTGAAGTCACAACTCTGAAACTGAAATTGTAGATACCCAAAACGTTACAATATTTTGATCGTTTTCAAAGATATTTCGGCCGAAATTCTAGATTTTTTAATTATTTAATATTTTCCCGAAATTTCAGCTGAAATTTTCTATGAAATAAAATATTATTTTATTTGATTTTGTGGATTTCGCCTGAAATTTCCGAATTTCCAAAATTTCGGTTTCAGTGAGGACCGAAATGCTTTCCGAAACCGAAATTTAAAACCTTGATTTTAACTTTATTATGCCGCAAAATCTCTTTTAGCTATTGCTTTTCCATCGGCTAGACTGCAAATAAGGGATTAGAATCGTCTAATGGGAGAGAATTTTTTAGCGAGACTTGTGACACCTTCTCCTTCTTCTCACTATTATTTTTCTTTTGCAAAATATGGTTTCCATGACGTAACAAATATATATATATATAAGGAAAAGGATTGTACACTCGAGCGTACCAAGCTTATGGTACGCTCGAGTGCCCAATCACATGGGTCCCACATTTTTTGGGTGATCCAAACCATTCATTTTTATAGAATTTTCAAAAAATTCTCTTCTTTTCTCTTCTGCTATATATATATATATATATATATATATATATATATATATATATATATATATAGAGAGAGAGAGAGAGAGAGAGAGAGAGAGAGAGAGAGAAAACGATTCCTACACATATGTGTAGAGAGTTCTCTACACACTAGCTTAAAATACAGTGGGGGCCCACATTGTTTGGGTGATCCAAACCATTCATTTTTAAGGCCCTCACATAGATAGGGTGTCCACAAAAAATCAGATCCATAGGATCATCTTAACCATTCGAATTGTGGAGGGAAAAAATGGACTAATTTGTGAAGGTTTAAAGACGTCCATTTTACCTCCACACATCGTAGGGTTGGGATGATCCTATGGATCTGATTTTTTGTAGACACCCTATCTATGTGAGGGCCTTTAAAATGGATGGCTTGGATCACCCAATCAATGTGGGCCCCCACTGTATTTTTAGCTAGTGTGTAGAGAACTCTCTACACATATGTGTAGGAACCGTTTTCTCACACACACATATATATATATATATATATATATATATATATATATATATATATATATATATATATAT
This sequence comes from Tasmannia lanceolata, assembly GCF_043159265.1. NCBI lineage: Eukaryota > Viridiplantae > Streptophyta > Magnoliopsida > Canellales > Winteraceae > Tasmannia > Tasmannia lanceolata. The sequence continues at coordinate 711,413 of NW_027518686.1, read as the reverse complement.
ATATATATATATAACTGTTGGTGCGCTTAAGCTCACCATTTTTTTGGTGCGCTTAAGTTGTTATAACACCTCTCATTCGTTTAAATGTTTGGGTCCCGTTGGGTCTCGCTTAAGCGCACCAATAGGAGGCATTATAACAGCTTAAGCACACCAATGGGAGGCGTTATAACAACTTAAGCGCACCAATGAGAGGCATTATATATATGAGAAAACTGTTGGTGAGCTTAAGCGCACCATTTTTTTGGTGCGCTGAAGTTGTTATAACGCCTCCTATTGGTGCGCTTAAGCGGGACCCAAACATTTAAACGAATGGGAAGCGTTATAAAAACTTAAGCGCACCAAAAAAATGGTGAGCTTAAGCGCACCAACAGTTCTCTCATATATATATATATATATATATAATTTCCATTTTCATGAAAATAAAATGTATGCTTTTCAATTCAAGGTTAAGGGATTTGGAATTACCTTGTAAACAGTGAGGATAATGTAATACTGGGTCCCATTGTAGACCGAAGTTGGGGAAAAAGGGATGCCTACTGGTAAGTCTCTGGAAACTTGTACAAAACCTGGGCAGAAAACATCATAGCAGCCCGTTTCTCTATGACCATCATTCTGTAGGTAAGCAGAATAAACGAAGGAAAAATTAGTATAGCATCTCAGTGAAATTTTTTAAAGAATTTAAATGACAGAAAAAATAAGTTACTGTTGAAGCATACCGTCCATGCTGTAGAAAGGTGCGGGAGATAGTTACCATATACTCCCTTATTTACCTAGAGATTTGAAAAAACTTCAAAATTAGAATACAAAAATATGAAATATGATATTGCCTTTTTACTATGATTGATCGTTTCTTAAGGCTCCATTTCTTTCAACGTAAAATATGCGTAGAAGAAATTTTACGGGCGTAAAATTTGATTTATGCCCATTTTGCATGGAAAGAAATAGGTCCTAAGGGAACAGCCAAATATACAAAGGACCTTATGAGCATCTTGTATATCAATGAATTATTTGATAATGTTTTTACATTTATGCTAAGATCACACCTTGTCCGATCATGGAATTATGACATTTTGTTAGTTACATTCGAATAGATAATTCAATCTTTTAATGGATGGTGGAATTGGAAAACTTACAATCCATCCAGCATGTATCGAGCGTATTTCCTCAGGTGGTGAACCATCAAGAAGTATTACAAGAGAAGCACTATTTTGGTGGCCTATAATTTTTGGCTGCCATACATTGAGGACTGCCCTGGATCCGAACGGCTTTCTACGATTTTTGTAAGTAGATTGAAATGCAAACTGAGCAATAAACACATTTTTGTTAGTCAGCTATGTGGAAGCAATAAACAAACACAGATTATAACAGACTAATTAAATCGATCATATACTAATAAGAAAATAAAGATATATTTTTATGATGTTCTAATTATTCAGTCACTGTTTCCATGTGTACGAAAGTAGGGCTATATTTTTATTTAAATAAAAATTACTTTATCATTAAAAGTTTTATTAATTTGGTGTTGAACACATGGTGCGAAAGGTAGGGTTGTTGGATATTGTTAGAATATGTGGGATCCAACAGTTAGATTGGGTTAAGATCTCACCGTTGGATCATCTTGGAGGTAGATTGGGTAAGTTGGCTAACTGAAGCAACTAGATAAATTAGCCGAGTGGATTAGAAGAGGCAAGCAAGAGAGATTAGGAAAGTAGATTTGATTAGGTTAGATTAGAATATTCTAGTGTTATCTCTTTCCATAGTTGTCTTGATTTATTTCTATGTTTATCATGTAAGTGCTCTTTATAAGCACCATCAATTGTCTTTGTAATTTATCCAAGATATTCAAGAATAATAGAAATTCTCTAAAATTCTTCAGATATATCCTTGAAGATTGGTATCTCTATCTACTAACTATCAATAATATAAAGCTTCCAGTTGGACAAATAGTAACAAGACATGGTTATTCAACTTTACATAGAAATTCAACTCAAAAACTCAGAAACAATGACTAAACTTGAGGGAAAACGTGTTGAGTTATCAAATGATTCCATTGGTTTTCCCAATGAAATTCTACAAGAATACAAATAGTTTGTAAATTTTGTAGATTTTAATGTAAAAAGCTACTTGATTTTTAATTGATTATTGAGCGTGTAGGTCCGGTAGACTTGATTCACATCACTTTTCAAGTCTAAGTTTCCAATTATTTGAATTATTGTTGAACATAACTACTCTTTCCTCCCGTCATAAATTTAAATTTGAATTAACATGGGATGATAATAAATGTGACTTACATGAAATTTGGCTGAATCAGGGCCCTGAGGATTTGAAGGATATCCTTTCCCAAAATTCGGGGAAGATTTAGCCCTTATTAGGTCTTCCTTTTTAATTCTCCTAATAGGAACTGTTCCTGGTGGGCACCCTCCATTCTTGAGTCCTATCTTTAAAGACATACCTAATGATGAAGCTTTTTTATCTTTAATAACTTTTGGAAGAGATCCTGGACCCATCTGCATAAAGGAAATTTCCATCAGTAAAAGTATGGTTTTAGTTTCTTCCAAGAAAAGAACATATTTTTCATAGTTAATCATTTTATTTCCCAAGGTGATGTCAAAGAAAAATAAAATCTCAAAATTAATACATAACGGACAAAAGAACATATCGAGAAAATAAAAAAACCTGGATCTTATGATTCTTCAATAAGGGATGATCAAAAGCGGGTTGTTTGTTGATATCAACACAACTAAATGTCTGTCCATATCCATCCTGCAAAAAATGTAAAGGTCAACAATATTTGTATCATTTTACCAATATGTGTGTTGTATCAACGTTACAATATGTGTGTGTTTGTGTGTTGTGGTAATTGTGTATGTGAGTGTATGTATGTTTATGTGCATGTGTATATGCATGTTTGTTAGTGTGAGACAGATCATAAGCTCAAGTAAATCCTTGCAAGAGGCCCTTTCAAGGGAGCCAAATTATGCCCAACTCTTTAAAAAAATCTTAAAATTATTAGTGTACTACCATTCTCACTTGTGCTTCTACGCTTTGTTCTGTTAAGAGATAAAAAAGAAGAAAAATACATTCAGAAATTCAAACCGTAGTCCCTATTTCTCCAGATCCTATATATAAGCTTATCTGCGCTTGAGTGCAGAAACAGAGTGAGCCCACATTGTTGGGGTGATCCAAAGCATTCATTTGGAAGGTCCTATCATAGATAGAGTGTCCACAAAAAATCAACTCATTGGATCATCCTAACCCTTCCATTTGTGGAGGAGAAAAATGGGCAGATTTATGGGCAAACAATGTTTGTGCATTTTCCCCTCCACTATTGGATCGGTTAGAATGATCCTATGGATCTGATTTTTGGTACACATGCTATCTATGGAATGGCCTTCCAAATGGATGCTTTGGATCACCCCATAAATGTGGGCCCACAGGACTTATCAGCACTCGAGCGCAGATAAGCTATCTTCGCTCGAGCTCATAAACCTTTTGCTCATAAAATGCTTTGGATATACCCATTTTAATCTCCACAAATGGAAGGGTTGGGATGATCCTATCAAGCTGATTTTTTGGGCACACCCTATCTTTATGAAGGCCTATCAAATGAATGCTTTGGATCATCCAAGCAATGTGGGGCCCCCTATGTTTGTGAGCTCTACCTCATATAACCTTATATGAGCTCTAGCTCACAAACATTTTTCCCTATATATATATATATATATATATATATATATATATATATATACTATAATAAGCGGGGAGGAAAGTGGCAGCTTTTCTCATTTTCTCATAATTCTATTAGGCCACGTTTGGATACCAGCAAGATTTAGATTTGGATTTAGTTGATACTTTGAACTGGATCAGATCCTTAGATTTCCAAATCAGCTACAACAGTGCAAAAAATTCCAATTTTCAAATATTTTCTGCGAGACATTATTTGGAAATCAATATTTGTGGCAACTTCGTTTCTCTTTATATACCCGTCTAATCCCATTGCTTCCGCATAAATTCGTTTCCTATTCCACGTATATCCATAAATTAATATTAATTCAATTGCAATCTTTTCCCTTAAAATCAGCAACTTTCAAATCCGACCGAATTAGGAAGGAGTGTCAGCCCCTCCTCTATCCCGTAATTTTAAAAAAGTATGAATTTCAAAAGACTCACGGAATTTCAAAAGGTTTTTTTCACTTTCTTGTGTATGTATTCTCTTCCCTAAATAATCTCCATAAATAAAGCACAAAAAGAGATTATCAATTCCTATCTATCGTTTCATATTCCCCCTAGATAAAAACGTATCTATAAGAATCTCCTTAAAATTTTCTTAATCATCATATTTATAAGAATAAATTTCTAATAATAAGGGATTTGCAAAGGGATTTGATGGAATTTATTGCAGTATTTACTTTTCATTTTTTTTTTCTTGGATGGGGCAACTTTAACGTGCTGTGTGAACTTGGAAGCAATTGCCATAATGTCCATTTGTGTATTTTTTCTATTTTGCTCATCTAAAAAGGCTACTGATTTTGAAACCTAATAATCAAAGACACCTATATACATTGAGCTTTGCACGGGCAAGTGAGTAGTTTAATTTCTCCTTTCATTTTGTCGTTTTATACAACACCTTTACTGTCTACTACTTACATATCTTTGTATACTGCAGACTATTCATCCTTCAATGACCTAAATAAAAGGAGGCAGATGGTGCTTCTTTTATTTTTATTTTTTTGAAAATTGACATTTATTAATAAAAACTATAACAAGGGACAAGATGTCCCCTGAAATAGTAGATATAACATCCCAGTTACATCATGATGCAACCGTTAGTCTACAGACAAATATTCCCGAAAGCCTCGGGTACACAATGGATGACCATGTCGTCCGATGTTACACCCTTTTTCGCCAATTCGTCGGCCATTTCATTAGCCGAGCGACTTCTATGCACAATCCTTGGTCCTAACTCACGAACCAGATCCTTAATTTCCACAACGAGACAATGTATCCGCCAGGTGCCTTTCAAAAGTTATTGGCCTATGCAATCGAGTTCGTGGAATCCCCCTCGACAATCAACCGTTTTGAACATGGTACTTCTTTCTTTCTTTTAGTTTAGGCAGCTCCCTTTATTTTAAATTTCTCTGATTGTTGTTCTCCGTTTTCCTGGTGTATTTTTTTCTCAATGATCTGTTTTATGGTGACAAATCAAAATTTATTTTGTTGTCATGTTTCTATAGTTTTAAATCCATAATTTTTATCAGTTCCAAAGCTTTTGATTTCACCCCTTTATTTATAAGCTTTACGACTCAAAAATAAAATAAAATGATAAGACAAGGTGAGTCCCTGTCAGCATCTAAACGTGGTAGTGCAAATATTGGTAGCCTTAATTAATTCTATAATCTTGATGGACATAAGTCTTTTTCATCTTTAAATTTATTTTTTATTTTTTCTCTATCTAGGGTATTATGTTTTATGAAGAAAACAACTTCTTGAGCAACTTCTCCTGTAAAATTTTATATCTCAAATGTCCATAATTTGCAGTTTTGCTCATAGATCCTTCTCCGATATTTGGTCGATTCATGACACCCCTGTGAGCAATTGAATTATGTACTTATTTTATATCTTATAAATGTTTCTTCTTTCTTTCCTTTTTTTTTTTTTACTTCATATCAAATCCCTCTGCGGGCTTGATCAATGTGTAGGCTTACCAGATGTTCTAGATTCCCGCTTAAATCCAGCGGTGTTACAGCACAAAATGGAAGGTGTCCAATGTGGTATTATCCATCTCTTCTGCTCGGAAAGATCATGTTGTTGGAGATTCCGCTAAATTTAAATCTACTTTTGCATGCCTTTTTAGTTAAATACATTTTATCTACTCATTTTTGTTGTGAGTGTCTTTTCATGTTATGCTAAATACAACAAGAGAAGGGCTGCTTCGTGAGGGAGTCCTCTTTTCAATAAAATGAGCCTTGCCTACTGTGTGGCTCATTGGATCCCACTACCTTTAGTGTTTGAAGAATTATGATATTTTACTAATTTCTGAATGTATTACAATGGATATCAAAGTGTGCTTATATAGAGCACATAAAAGATAAACATAGAAAGAAATAAACATAACCAAGGGAAGAAATAATTCTAGAAACCTACCTACTAAGATTAGCCTAATTGCTAATTTAAGCTAGCTACCTAATCTAGCCAGGTTACCCCATTCAACCCACTTGCCTAATCTAGCACCATGATGATCCAACGGTGTGCATTCAACTTAATCTGATTGTGAGATCTCACATATTCTAACATGCCCCCTCAAACATATGTTGATTGAAAAATCAACATACGTTTGATTACAATGATATTCCCCAATAAGAAAATAAAATTTTCTCCCCATAAGAAAATAGAATCTTTTGATTTGAAGAGCACTGCTGAAGATTGATGATGAATATCCCTTAATGTTCTTGCCGATGATAACCGATATTGAATGCCGAAGAAGATGGCGCTTGTTGATGTGTCACGAAGAGGGTTTAAAAGCCAATATATCATAGCCTCAAAAGAGCTAGATGATACTCAAGCCTTGATGGGCGAGTAGAAATGGGTCACTATGGACCAATACCGGAATGGGCAAGAATGAGCCACGATGGGCAAGAATGGGCCACGATGGGCGAGAAATCATGGGTCGGTAAAATACCGATCCTTATGGAATTTGACTCTCTCAAGCACGAACCTCAAAGAATGGAGGCCCCTCAACTGAGTAGAGTAATCAACTTCAGGCAAGCACCTCGAAGAGGTACCTCAACTGAAATAGGACAAAGAAAAATGGATGGAGAAGGAAAAAAAAGACAACAAGCGGCTCAGATGACAAATATTGGGACAATACGTGAAAAGCAGTGCATATATCAAATATGGGGTATTGAAAGAAAATAAGTGCATTAAAAATACTAGGGGAAATATAGAAAATGAAATCAAGGGGTGCATGAATCAAAAGACTGGATTTTGAAATACCAAAAGGTGTGCAATTATGGACATGGAGAATGGTAGATTAAGGAAAACAAAAGGAACAAAAAACTAGGGCAGAGACTACAACCTAAGAGGAGGTAAAGAAAACCTAAGGAAGAAGAGGTAAGATTGGCGCAACTGGTAGAGGTGTTGATGATGGGTGCAATGCCCGGCGTGGGAGATTGTAGGAGGCCTGGCGGACGGCTAGATCGGCCGTCTGCCGGAACACTATGTTGCAAACTTCACGGTCAAGGCATCTTAGGACCGAATTGCTTTGATACCATGAAGAATTATGATATTTTACTAATTTCTGAATGTATTACAATGGATCTCAAAGTGTGCTTATATAGAGCACATACAAGATAAACATAGAAAGAAATAAACATAACCAAGGGAAGAAATAATTCTAGAAATCCTACCTATTAAGATTAGCCTAATTGCTAATTTAAGCTAGCTACCTAATCTCGCCAGGTTACCCCATTCAACCCACTTGCCTAATCTAGCACCATGGTGATCCAACGGTGTGAATTCAACATAATCTGATTGTGAGATCTCACATATTCTAACAGTGTTAGGTTCGTATGATTGGCATAATTTTTAGTTTGTAGGAGATTCAAAGCAAGGTATATTAGATGAACGGTTCAGATCAGTCAAGAGTCTGATATCCTCTCTCATTTTTCATATCCACTAAGTTTTGGTTTTTTTTTTTATATAATAATATTTTATTTCTTTGAATTTTATTACTTTTCCCTGTATGCCCTTGCATCTGCACGAGTTTCTTACTAGTGGGTCTGTCTCTCTCTACACACACACACACACACACACACACATATATATATATATATATATATATATATATATATATATATATATATATATATATATATATAGAGAGAGAGAGAGAGAGAGAGAGAGAGAGAGAGATCTGCACTAAGTTGTATTTATTTAGTTTTTTTTTATGTATTAATAAGATAACATAAAAGTAGAAACCCGACCAAGCTGTTCCATATCATTTTCTAATGCAAAAGACATAGTGATACCTCAATGGTCTTGACTGCTGGTTTATTGATAATCTTCAGTAGCCGCTCAATCTCCAAATCTTCTTCTTTGGACAGACTTATGCTCCCTCTTCCTTCCACTACATTGCCATTGATAGAAAGAGAAAGTAGTAGAAAAAGTAGCAAAAACATTTCCTTCAAACCCAGCCCACGATTAAGAAACTCCTCTCTCAAATCCATTGAAAAAAAAATTCCCCACCTCCTTTTACATAGCATGGATTCCTTGTATATTTAAGGAAAAAAATCCCCCATTCTTTAAGAAGAGATTCACAATTACTACTGAGAGAGAATAAAAAAGTAAGGAGTGATCCCTCAAGATAACAACAAATTAAAAAAGGAAATAGACTTACTAAAAGAGAATTAAAAAGGAAGGAGTAATCCAACAAGATAAGAGGAACCTAAAATGGAAAGAGTGACTCAGATAGATTGGCATCAGAGGTGCATGGAAACAAATTGCTGCCTAAAAAAATCAAGGGAAAACTATTAGAAACCCCCTAGTTAAAAACATATCTAAAAGAATCCCCTCCAATTTTTCATAATTACCAATGATACAGTTTTGTGCCTAAAATAGCTGAAATACAGGTGTGACAATCCAAGAGGGGGGGGGGGTGAATTGGTTAATTAGAAAATTTAGGCTTAATTAAGGGAGATTAAAAATTAATCTTCTAAATATATATATAGAGAAAACGATTCCTACACATATGTGTAGAGAGTTCTCTACACACTAGCTTAAAATACAGTGGGGGCCCACATTGTTTGGGTGATCCAAACCATTCATTTTTAAGGCCCTTACAATCCATCCAGCATGTATCGAGCGTATTTCCTCAGGTGGTGAACCATCAAGAAGTATTACAAGAGAAGCACTATTTTGGTGGCCTATAATTTTTGGCTGCCATACATTGAGGACTGCCCTGGATCCGAACGGCTTTCTACGATTTTTGTAAGTAGATTGAAATGCAAACTGAGCAATAAACACATTTTTGTTAGTCAGCTATGTGGAAGCGATAAACAAACACAGATTATAACAGACTAATTAAATCGATCATATACTAATAAGAAAATAAAGATACATTTTTATAATGTTCCAATTATTCAGTCACTGTTTCCATGTGTACGAAAGTAGGGGTATATTTTTATTTAAATAAAAATTACTTTATCATTAAATTTTTTATTAATTTGGTGTTGAACACATGGTGCGAAAGGTAGGGTTGTTAGATATTGTTAGAATATGTGGGATCCAACAGTTAGACTCGGTTAAGATCTCACCGTTGGATCATCTTGGAGGTAGATTGGGTAAGTTGGCTAACTGAAGCAACTAGATAAATTAGCCAAGTGGATTAGAAGAGGCAAGCAAGAGAGATTAGGAAAGTAGATTTGATTAGGTTAGATTAGAATATTCTAGTGTTATCTCTTTCCACAGTTGTCTTGATTTATTTCTATGTTTATCATATAAGTGCTCTTTATAAGCACCATCAATTGTCTTTGTAATTTATCCAAGATATTCAAGAATGATAGAAATTCTCTAAAATTCTTCATGGTATCAGAGCAAATCGGTCCATACTGATAACAACATCCGTTCGTGCGTTCTCCGACGAACGGCCGATCTAGCCGTCCGCCCGGCTTGTTAGCTGTAGGAATTCATGCCCGGCCACCAAACACCTCTACTCTTGCTGCAAATCCAACTTGTCTTCCTATCTCCCTCTCCTTTCCACCGAGATCTGATCTATCCTTGTCCTCACCGTCCATCTCTGGCACTTCTCCCTGGTCTTGTTTTACATTGATTCAAGTTTTCAAGATCCGTCTCTACTCGTCCCCTTTCAATCCCCAAAACTGTACCTGCCAAGTGTGAAGCGGTTTGCACTCAGACCATTGGTTTTGCAACTTGTAGAAGGTGCAAGCTATTGTCGTTGGAGCAAGGAGAATAGATCATTCCTTCGTTGGTGTTGAGGTCGGTCACAAGGCCATCCTAAGGTTCTTGAGTTGCTTCTCCTTGGGTTTTTCGATATGTGTGAGTACAAAATATTATTGAAGGCAAAAGAGAAGACTTGTAAGGGCCTTGAGAAAAAGAAGATAAGAGGTAAAGAAGATGAAAATGCCAACCCTATAGCTTTATTCATTAGGCACCTTCTCATTTGTCTTTACAAACCTCATAACCCCAATGTTGTTCTCTGCACCCCATTCTTTCCCTTTTTTAAGATTTGCATCTTGGAATTTCCTATTGGCTTGAATCCCTTCATTTTACCAAGTGCACCCCTTCCTTCGTCTTATGTGAAATGCATAACCCCCATATTCGATATGTGCACACTTCTTTTCTTGTTTTGTTCAAGTTTTGTCTTGTTGTTGCCGTTATTACAGTTGTCGTTCATTGCCGCCCATCTTATTTTCCTTTTTCTCCAAATTTTCAAATCTTTATTTTTTTTTATTTCAGTTGAGGTGCCTTTCTTAAGGTGCGTGCCTGAAATTGATCGCTTTACTCAGTTGAGGGCCTCGATTATGAGGTTCGTGCTTGAGAGAGTCAAATTCCATGGGGATCGGTATTTGCAGACTCATGTGTCTGGCCCATTGAGGCCCATTCTCGCCCATCAAGGCATCCTTTTGCCCATTCCGGCATCGGTCCATAGTGATCCAATTCTTGCCCATTCCTGCTTTGGTCCATAGTGACCAATTTCAACTCGTCCATCAAGGCTTGAGTATCATCTCGTCCCATCGAGGCTATGATCTATTGGCTTTTAAGCCCTATCCGTGACACATCAACAAGCGGCATCTTCTTCGGCAACCATCATCAATGATCATTGGCAGCAACATCAGTCTTCATTAAAAGATCTTCGTCATCGGCTTTTGGAAGTGTGCATCAAATCGGTTGATTTTGATTACATTTGTAATTTGGGGAATTCTATTGCATTTGGGAATTTTTGTTGTCAAACGGGTATTGATTTTCAATCCATATACGTTTGAGGGGGCATGTTAGAATATGTGGGATCCAACAGCTAGATTGGGTTAAGATCTCACCGTTGGATCATCTTGGAGGTAGATTGGGTAAGTTGAGGGAAAACGTGTTGAGTTATCAAATGATTCCATTGGTTTTCCCAATGAAATTCTACAAGAATGCACATAGTTTGTAAATTTTGCAGATTTTGATGTAAAAAGCTACTTGATTTTTAATTGATTATTGAGCGTGTAGGTCCGGTAGACTTGATTCACATCACTTTTCAAGTCTAAGTTTCCAATTATTTGAATTATTGTTGAACATAACTACTCTTTCCTCCCGTCATAAATTTAAATTTGAATTAACATGGGATGATAATAAATGTGACTTACATGAAATTTGGCTGAATCAGGGCCCTGAGCATTTGAAGGATATCCTTTCCCAAAATTTGGGGAAGATTTAGCCCTTATTAGGTCTTCCTTTTTAATTCTCCTAATAGGAACTGTTCCTCGTGGGCACCCTCCATTCTTGAGTCCTATCTTTAAAGACATACCTAATGATGAAGCTTTTTTTATCTTTAATAACTTTTGGAAGAGATCCTGGACCCATCTGCATAAAGGAAATTTCCATCAGTAAAAGTATGGTTTTAGTTTCTTCCAAGAAAAGAACATATTTTTCATAGTTAATCATTTTATTTCCCAAGGTGATGTCAAAGAAAAATAAAATCTCAAAATTAATACATAACGGACAAAAGAACATATCACTTCAAGTGTTAAGAACATAAGGAGAAAATAAAAAAACCTGGATCTTATGATTCTTCAATAAGGGATGATCAAAAGCGGGTTGTTTGTTGATATCAACACAACTAAATGTCTGTCCATATCCATCCTGCAAAAAATGTAAAAGAAAAAAATGTAAAGGTCAACAATATTTGTATCATTTTACCAATATGTGTGTGTTGTATCAACGTTACAATATGTGTGTGTTTGTGTGTTGTGGTAATTGTGTATGTGAGTGTATGTATGTTTATGTGCATGTGTATATGCATGTTTGTTAGTGTGAGACAGATCATAAGCTCAAGTAAATCCTTGCAAGAGGCCCTTTCAAGGGAGCCAAATTATGCCCAACCCTTTAAAAAAATCTTAAAATTATTAGTGTACTACCATTCTCACTTGTGCTTCTACGCTTTGTTCTGTTAAGAGATAGAAAAGAAGAAAAATACATTCAGAAATTCAAACCGTAGTCCCTATTTCTCCAGATCCTATATATAAGCTTATCTGCGCTGGAGTGCAGAAACAGGGTGAGCCCACATTGTTGGGGTGATCCAAAGCATTCATTTGGAAGGTCCTATCATAGATAGAGTGTCCACAAAAAATCAACTCCATTGGATCATCCTAACCCTTCCATTTGTGGAGGAGAAAAATGGGCAGATTTATGGATAAACAGTGTCTGTGCATTTTCCCCTCCACTATTGGATCGGTTAGAATGATCCTATGGATCTGATTTTTGGTACACATGCTATCTATGGAATGGCCTTCCAAATGGATGCTTTGGATCACCCCATAAATGTGGGCCCACAGGACTTATCAGCACTCGAGCGTAGATAAGCTATCTTCGCTCGAGGTCATAAACCTTTTGCTCATAAAATGCTTTGGATATACCCATTTTAATCTCCACAAATGGAAGGGTTGGGATGATCCTATCAAGCTGATTTTTTGGGCACACCCTATCTATATGAAGGCCTATCAAATGAATGCTTTGGATCATCCAAGCAATGTGGGGCCCCCTATGTTCGTGAGCTCTACCTCATATAACCTTATATGAGCTGTAGCTCACAAACATTTTTCCCTATATATATATATATATATATATATATATATATATATATATGAGGAAACTGTTGGTGAGCTTAAGCTCACCAAACTTTTGGTGAGCTAGCTTGCCCAATCACATGGGTCCCACATTTTGGGGAGTGATCGAAACCATTCATTTTAAAGGCCTTATCATAGATAGGGGGTGTACCAAAAATCAGCTCCATAGGATCATCCTAACCCCTCCATTTGTGGAGGACAAAAATGGACAGACACAAATCTGCCCATTTTTGTCCTCCACAAATGAAGGGGTTAGGATGATCCTATGGAGCTGATTTTTGGTATACCCCCTATCTATCATAAGGCCTTTAAAATGAATGGTTTGGATCATCCTAACAAAGTGGGCCCCCATGTGATTGGGCAAGCTAGCTCACCAAAAGTTTGGTAGTTTCCTCTATATATATATATATATATATATATATATATACTATAATAAGCGGGGAGGAAAGTGGCAGCTTTTCTCATTTTCTCATAATTCTATTAGGCCACGTTTGGATACCAGCAAGATTTAGAATTGAATTTAGTTGATACTTTGAACTGGATCAGATCCTTAGATATCCAAATCAGCTACAACAGTGCAAAAAATTCCAATTTTCAAATATTTTCTGCGAGACATTATTTGGAAATCAATATTTGTGGCAACTTCCGTCACCATCGCTCGTCCTGGGCGTTGCTTCGGCAGCAGTGAGAAATCCCTCCCTCCCTCCTCTCTCTCTCTCTCTCTCTCTCTCTTAAAACATGATCATGAAGATCATTGATGTGTTTTGTATCCAAAACTCAAATTCAAATCAAAATACAAATGCATGAGGTATCCAAACGGGCCCTTATATTTACACGTAGGATTGAAAATCAAAATACCCGCTTTATGTAAGGGAATGTGGGAAGCTGGGGGTTGTGCCATGTGGCACCCCCTCTGCATTCCGATTTTCTACATGGCAAGAGAAAACGTTTCTCTTTATATACCTGTCTAATCCCATTGCTTCTGCATAAATTCGTTTCCTATTCCACGTATATCCATAAATTAATATTAATTCAATTGCAATCTTTTCCTTTAAAATCAACAACTTTCAAATCCGACCGAATTAGGAAGGAGTGTCAGCCCCTCCTCTATCCTGTAATTTAAAAAAAGTATGAATTTCAAAAGACTCACGGAATTTCAAAAGGTTTTTTTCACTTTCTTCTGTATGTATTCTCTTCCCTAAATAATCTCCATAAATAAAGCACAAAATGAGATTATCAATTCCTATCTATCGTTTCATATTCCCCCTAGATAAAAACGTATCTATAAGAATCTCCTTAAAATTTTCTTAATTATCATATTTATAAGAATAAGGGATTTGAGAAGGGATTTGATGGAATTTATTGCAGTATTTACTTTTCATTTTTTTCTTCTTGGATGGGGCAACTTTAACGTGCTGTGTGGACTTGGAAGCAATTGCCATAATGTCCATTTCTGTATTTTTTATATTTTGCTCATCTAAAAAGGCTACTGATTTTGAAACCTAATAATCAAAGACACCTATTTACATTGAGCTTTGCACGAGCAAGTGAGTAGTTTAATTTCTCCTTTCATTTTGTCGTTTTATACAACACCTTTACTGTCTACTACTTACATATCTTTGTATACTGCAGACTATTCATCCTTCAATGACCTAAATAAAAGGAGCCAGATGGTACTTCTTTTATTTTTATTTTTTTGAAAATTGACATTTATTAATAAAAACTATAACAAGGGACAAGATGTCCCCTGAAATAGTAGATATAACATCCCAGTTACATCATGATGCAACCGTTAGTCTACAGACAAATATTCCCGAAAGCCTCGGGTACACAATGGATGACCATGTCGTCCGATGTTACACCCTTTTTCGCCAATTCGTCGGCCATTTCATTAGCCGAGCGCCTTCTATGCACAATCCTCGGTCCTAACTCACGAACCAGATCCTTAATTTCCACAACGAGACAATGTATCCGCCAGGTGCCTTTCAAAAGTTATTGGCCTATGCAATCGAGTTCGTGGAATCCCCCTCGACAATCAACTGTTTTGAACATGGTACTTCTTTCTTTCATTTAGTTTAGGCAGCTCCCTTTATTTTAAATTTCTCTGATTGTTGTTCTCCGTTTTCCTGGTGTATTTTTTTCTCAATGATCTGTTTTATGGTGACAAATCAAAATTTATTTTGTTATCATGTTTCTATAGTTTTAAATCCATAATTTTTATCAGAAAAAAAATGATAAGACAAGGTGAGTCCCTGTCAGTATCTAAACGTGGTAGTGCAAATATCGGTAGCCTTAATTAATTCTATAATCTTGATGGACATAAGTCTTTTTCATCTTTAAATTTATTTTTTATTTTTTCTCTATCTAGGGTATTATGTTTTATGAAGAAAACAACTTCTTGAGCAACTTCTCCTGTAAAATTTTATATCTCAAATGTCCATAATTTGCAGTTTTGCTCATAGATCCTTCTCCGATATTTGGTCGATTCATGACACCCCTGTGAGCAATTGAATTATGTACTTATTTTATATCTTATAAATGTTTCTTCTTTCTTTCCTTTTTTTTTTAGTTCATATCAGATCCCTCTGCGGGCTTGATCAATGTGTAGGCTTACCAGATGTTCTAGATTCCCGCTTAAATCCGGCGGTGTTACAGCAGAAAATGGAAGGTGCCCAATGTGGTATTATCCATCTCTTCTGCTCGGAAAGATCATGTTGTTGGCGATTCCGCTAAATTTAAATCTACTTTTGCATGCCTTTTTAGTTAAATACATTTTATCTACTCATTTTTGTTGTGAGTGTCTTTTCATGTTATGCTAAATACAACAAGAGAAGGGCTGCTTCGTGAGGGAGTCCTCTTTTCGATAAAATGAGCCTTGCCTACTATGTGGCTCATTGGATCCCACTACCTTTAGTGTTTGAAGAATTATGATATTTTACTAATTTCTGAATGTATTACAATGGATCTCAAAGTGTGCTTATATAGAGCACATACAAGATAAACATAGAAAGAAATAAACATAACCAAGGGAAGAAATAATTCTAGAAATCCTACCTACTAAGATTAGCCTAATTGCTAATTTAAGCTAGCTACCTAATCTAGCCAGGTTACCCCATTCAACCCACTTGCCTAATCTAGCACCATGGTGATCCAACGGTGTGCATTCAACTTAATCTGATTGTGAGATCTCTCTTATTCTAACATGCCCCCTCAAACATATGTTGATTGAAAAATCAACATACGTTTGATTACAATGATATTCCCCAATAAGAAAATAAAATTTTCTCCCCATAAGAAAATAGAATCTTTTGATTTGAAGAGCACTGCTGAAGATTGATGATGAATATCCCTTAATGTTCTTGCCGATGATAACCGATATTGAATGCCGAAGAAGATGCCGCTTGTTGATGTGTCACGAAGAGGGCTTAAAAGCCAATAGATCATAGCCTCAAAAGAGCTAGATGATACTCAAGCCTCGATGGGCGAGTAGAAATGGGTCACTATGGACCAATACCGGAATGGGCAAGAATGAGCCACGATGGGCAAGAATGGGCCACGATGGGCGACAAATCATGGGTCGGTAAAATACCGATCCCCATGGAATTTGACTCTCTCAGGCACGAACCTCAAAGAATAGAGGCCCCTCAACTGAGTAGAGTAATCAACTTCAGGCACACACCTCGAAGAGGTACCTCAACTGAAATAGGACAAAGAAAAATGGATGGAGAAGGAAAAAAATGACAACAAGCGGCTCAGATGACAAATATTTGGACAATACGTGAAAACAGTGCATATATCAAATATGGGGTCTTGAAAGAAAATAAGTGCATTAAAAATACTAGGGAAAATATAAAAAATGTGTTGGATTTTTTATTAAAAATCTAAGTTTCAAATATTCAATAATTGGGCTAAGGCTTTAAGGTGGCTTTTCATATTCCTTGGTCTCCAAAAGTCATGCTCAAAAGGACAAAAGAGTGGGCCTTTCTTGGTGACTCTTTGTATTCCATTTATGGTGGCTCTTTGGTTTTCTCCTTTTAGTTAATGCCTTTAGTTCTCTCATTAAGGGTGATTCCATAAGAATGAAGAGACTCTTCGCTAGCTTCTAACAAGAGAAAAAAAAAAGGAGAGAAGGAAAAAGTTCTACACCATTGTTGTGGTGTGTGAAAGCCAACCAAGGGTGTGTCCCATATTTTGGTGTGAGATTAAGATCTTCACAAGAAGCCTCAAAGTGTTTTGTAGAGCCCTTTTTGTTTAACTAGAGAGACTCGAAGCTTTGCTTTCAAAGTGTTTGGTAGGTGCACACCAACACTTAGTTGCTGTTCCTGGAGACGGTTCGGTCGTCAGATCCTTGCACCGGAATAGGGCCGAATAACGTCTTAAGCGAAGCGTTCAAGGACGTACAGCAGCTCTACAGATACTTTTGGATTATCTATTCTCTGTTTGGTATTTTCATCTTTCCCTAAGATCATACTATTGCAGTTTTCATTTTATATTTTTCCCTATTTGCACCAACAATCTTAAGACGTTATTCGTATAAGATGGATACTGCAAGAGCTATGGGTATTGATGGTCTAAAGCTTGAGAACTTTGACAGTTCTGATTTTAACGCTTGGCGTCGAAAAGTGATTTTTGGAATGCAACTTCTGAAAATCTACTATACTGTTCAAGAGGAGAAACCCGATTTTGAAGAGGAGAACTCTAAGGAAGAGGCGGATTGGGATCGTGATGATGACTTTTGTAGAAGTTATTTGCTCAACTGTTTGTCAGACCATCTTGCAGATGTTTATGGGCAAACAAAACAGCTAAGGCAGTTTGGGATAATCTGGAGTAGCAATATAAAGATGAAGAGAATTTGTCCAAGACTCATCTTATTGACAAGTTTCTAGATATGAAATTTGAAGATGGAAAAGAAGTTTTGCCCCAAGTGAAAGAACTTGAAAAATTGGTATTGAAGCTTGAACAGAAAGTGATAAAGCTCAACAATGTTTTCATTGCTGGAGCTATTGTAAACAAGCTCCCTCCTTCCTGGTTATCTTTCTCTACGGAGATGCGTAGAAGAAAGAAACAAGTTTCTCTTGATGATTTGAAGCGGTTCATTTGTATTGAAGATGAAGCACGAACCCGTTCTCACATTGAGTTGCTTGAGAAGCAGAAGGCTACTGCCAATATGATAGAAGCAAAATCAGATAATAACAAGGGAAGATATGATGTGGAAAAGAAGAAGTACAATCCCAAGAAGAAGTGGAACAAAAGGAACCTTACTGTGCAGAAAAAGGATTTTAAGCAGAAAGGTCAATGTTTCAATTGTGGAAAGTATGGCCACTTCGCTAAGGATTGTAGGGCACCACCAAAGAACAAAGAACTGAAGGAGTCGATTAATGTTGTAACTGGAAAGGAAGAGATTTCAGATTTTGTAACAGTAATCTCTCATGTGGAGGGTACTTCAGATTCTACTGATTGGTGGCTAGACACTGGTGCTACTTGTCATGTGTGCACCAACAAATCACTATTTTCTTCTTATGTTGCTTCAAAGGAGAAAGTGGCTATGGCGGATCGTTCTACTACCGATGTGCTCGGTTCTGGGACTGTTGTGTTGACACTCACGTCTAGGAAGACTCTTACTCTGAAAAATGTCAAACATGTTCCCTCCATAGCTAAGAATTTGGTGTCTGACAGTCTTTTATGTTATGCTGGTATGCGTCTTGATTTCCAAGGTGGTAAGGCTGTTCTTTCTTATAATAATGTGTATTTTGGAAATGCTTACCGCACTGATGGAATGTACAAAATGAGCACTGTATCTTCCGTTGTTAATGAAATCACTAGTTCTGATTATCTTCTAAGTTGTGGCATAATAAACTTGGTCATGTTAACTATAGAAAATTACAAGATATGAAGAGTTTGGGCTTATTACCCAAATGTGGGGGTGATAAACCTGGGAAGTGTGAAGTGTGTGCACAAGCCAAAATTGTCAGAAAGCCCTTTTCTAAAGTTACTAGGAGTACAGAGTGTCTTGATTTGATTCACTCTGATACGTGTGATTTCAGAAGTTTCACTACAAAAGGAGGTATGAAGTATTTCATCACCTTCATCGATGATCGCACTCGATTCTGTCATGTGTACTTGTTGAAGTCAAAAGATGAAGCTTTTGGGAAGTTTGTGGAATTCCGAGTCAGGGTTGAAAAGCAACAGAGTCGACCTGTAAAGAAGCTCAGAATGACAGAGGTGGTGAATACCGATCCAATGAAGCGAAGGCATATTTCAAGGAGTATGGTATTGTGGCAGAAACCACTGCCCCTTACTCACCTCAATCAAATGGAATTGCTGAAAGGAAGAATCGCACGCTCACTGAGATGGTGAATTCAATGCTGATCACTGCTGGACTTCCTTCATGTTATTGGGGAGAAGCTCTTTTGACTGCAAATTTTATCCTTAACAGGGTTCCGTATTCAAAGACAAAGGTCACGCCACATGAACTTTGGTATGGTTATCCACCTAGTTTGGATATTCTTAAAGTGTGGGGGTGTCTTTCATATGTCAGAATACCAGATATCAGGAGACCAAAGATTGGGCCAAGGGCTAATATGTGATGCTCGAAGGTTTCTGGATCTTGGCACTAACTCAATCATTGAGGCCAGAGATGCTGAGTTCTTTGAAGACAAGTTCATCAAAGACAAGAATGTTGCACTTAGTGATCTGCCAGAAAACTCTCATGCAGAAGAGTCTATTGAACCAGAGGTTGTCTCCCTACCAGCTTCTCAGGAGGTTATCAATGAAGATTCAACCATGTCTAAAGAAGTTGAAGTGAATGATGATTCCATCATTCCTGAATCTCATGAGCCTCGTTCAAAGCGTATCAAGAAAGCTAAATCTTTTGGGGATGACTTTATGACATACAGTGTTGAAGCAGATCCACATACATTCAAAGAAGCGATGAGTTCTAGAGATGCTCTATTCTGGAGAGAAGCTGTTAATGATGAGATGGACTCATTGATCCAGAATAATACTTGGGAGCTAGTAAATCTTCCTGAAGGTGCTAAGCCCATTGGTTGCAAGTGGGTCTTTAAGAAGAAGTTGCGTGCAGACGGTTCCATAGAGAAGTATAAAGCCAGGTTGGTGGCTAAAGGCTTTACTCAGAAAGAAGGTATAGACTTCTTTGACACTTATGCAGCAGTTTGTCGGATTACAACATTTCGTGTTTTTATCGCCTTAGCAGCAATAGAAGGAATGGTTGTGCATCAGATGGACGTGAAAACGACATTCCTGAATGGTGATCTGACTGAGGAACTGTACATGCAACAACCAGAGGGATTCTGTGTTGAAGGTCAACAGAACAAAGTGTCCAGGTTGATAAGATCTCTCTACGGTCTAAAACAAGCTCCAAAGCTAGGGCACGAGAAGTTTGACAAAGTCCTCAGGAGTGATGGATTTGGTGTCAGTAACTCTGATAAATGCATATACAGCAAGGTTGATGGGGATAAGGCAGTAATCATCTGTCTCTATGTAGATGACATGCTGATCATTGGGACAGATATACAGATTGTGACTTCTGTGAAAGATTTTCTTTCATCACATTTTAGTATGAAAGATCTTGGAGCTGCCGATACTATCCTGGGGATCAGAGTTTTGAGGACAGAGTCTGGGATTGGTTTGGCTCAATCTCATTACATCGAGGGCATGCTGAAGACGTATGGATATTTTGATCTGGCTGAGTTATCTGTTCCATATGACTACAACCAGAAGCTCCATAGCAATACCGGAAGATCTGTAAAGCAATTGGAATACTCAAAGGTTATTGGTAGTCTGATGTATGCAATGCGTTGCACCAGGCCAGATATCGCATTTGCAGTGGGGATGCTTAGTAGGTTTACGAGCAATCCAGGTAAGGAACACTTGAATGCAATCCAGAGATTGATGAGGTACTTGAAGGGTACGCTCAACTTTTGTTTGTTCTTCTCTGGTTATCCATCAGTTGTAGAAGGTTTCTCAGATGCTAGTTGGTGTTCAGAGCCAGACGAGTCTAGATCGATTGGAGGCTTTGTTTTTACCTTGGAAGGTGCTGCGATTTCATGGAAATCCAAGAAGTAGACCATAATAGCTAAGTCTTCTATGGAGTCAGAATTTTTTGCTTTGGAAAGTGCTGGAGATGAGGCTGAGTGGCTCAAAGATCTTCTGCTAGATCTTCCGTTGAAGAAATTGCATTTGTCGGCAATTACTATCTTTTGTGACAATCAAGCGGCCAACACTGTTGCAGAAAACAAGCTCTTCAATGGAAGAAAGAGGACTCTTCGTCTGAAGCACAGCTATATATCGGATCTGATAAGTCGAGGGATTATTGCAGTGATCGATGTTCGATCATCAGAGAATGTTGCTGATCCTATGACAAAAGGACTGAAAAGAGAATTGGTCATACAGACATCCTCCAGAATGGGACTTATGTCCATTTGAGGTATGAAAATTTGCATTTGCATTTGGGAATGGTCTTTTGTGTTTATATCTACCATTGTAATGACATTTATGGTTCAAAGACTTGTCTACCTAACTTTGTCATTCATGGTTCAAAGAATAAAACACAAGTAGACGGATTCATGATTGCTTGCATTTGTTGCATAAAGGACTAAGTGCATTTGTTGCACAAGGGTCTCATTGCATTTATTGCAGAAATATTCTTGTCGGAATGGCTCTCTTGCCTAGATAATCTATTTATATTTGTATCTACCATTAAACTATATTAGTGGTTCAAAGCTTAGTCTACCATCAAATATAGTTCATGGTTCAAAGAATGAAATATGAATGGATTTGTTTTGGTGCACTTTAATATAAATTGTTTGAGACCATTCCTGTGTTAGTGCACTTAACCTGTCGGAGTAGAGGATGGCTGTAAGCCTTAATGAGCCCAAAGCACTTTGTGTGTGGAATGCCTGGCAGGTGCATGCCCTGAGGGACTCACCTATGTATGGGTAGAGGCATATCACCTCTTACGTAGTCTGAGTAGGCAAGACTGCTAGAGCCCTACAGAAAAAATGAATGATTTGAGGTTGGCTTTAATGCCTTAATGAGTCCTGAGTATTGTAGATACTCTAAGACTCACCTATGTGCAGGTGGAGATTTTCCATCTCCCATGTAATCTGAAGGATTGCTAGAGCCCACACAGAAATCTGTCATGGTAAAGAGGTTTGTTGTTACGCCTTAATGTAGTTCGAAGTACTACGGGTACGAGGTGTTTGACAGGAACACACTTAAGTACACACCTATGTTAGGGTGGAGACTATGTGTCTTTTATGGAGCTGGCATACTCCTAGAACCCTCGCAGAACAGGATGAGCACTATGTGTGCTATTTGTTTCAGGCAAGCTTGTGAGTAGTGTGGTAGTTCAAGGCGTGGTCCACTACGCACTCGTACTCTGAATCTAGTCATGTGTGATTACTGAAATGTAGAAAGGTGCTGGTTCAAGGCTAAGTCCACCATGTACTTACACTACAATTCAGATAATCTATTTGGAAATAGTCTTCGGATATTTTCATTATGCACAATGTAACTAGAGCTCTCTGAGTTTGTGAATGATTTGAAACTTGTGGGGGATTGTTGGATTTTTTATTAAAAATCTAAGTTTCAAATATTCAATAATTGGGCTAAGGCTTTAAGGTGGATTTTCATATTCCTTGGTCTCCAAAAGTCATGCACAAAAGGACAAAAGAGTGGGCCTTACTTGGTGACTCTTTGTATTCCATTTATGGTAGCTCTTTGGTTTTCTCCTTTTAGTTAATGCCTTTAGTTCTCTCATTAAGGGTGATTCTATAAGAATGAAGAGACTCTTGGCTAGCTTCTAACAAGAGAAAAAAAAGGAGAGAAGGAAAAAGTTCTACACCATTGTTGTGGTGTGTGAAAGGAAAGCCAACCAAGGGTGTGTCCCATATTTTTGGTGTGAGATTAAGATCTTCACAAGAAGCCTCAAAGTGTTTTGTAGAGCCCTTTTTGTTTAACTAGAGAGACTCGAAGTTTTGCTTTCAAAGTGTTTGGTATGTGCACACCAACACTTAGTTGCTGTTCCTGGAGACGGTTCGGTCGTCAGATCCTTGCACCGGAATAGGGCCGAATAACGTCTTAAGCGAAGCGTTCAAGGACGTACAACAACTTTACAGATACTTTTGGATTATCTATTCTCTGTTTGGTATTTTCATCTTTCCCTAAGATCATACTATTGTAGTTTTCATTTTATATTTTTCCCTATTTGCACCAACAAAATGAAATCAAGGGGTACATGAATCAAAAGACTGGATTTTGAAATACCAAAAGGTGTGCAATTATGGACATGGAGGATGGTAGATTAAGGAAAACAAAAGGAACGAAAAACAAGGGCAGAGACTGCAACCCAAGAGGAGGGAAAGAAAACCTAAGGAAGAAGAGGTAAGATTGGCGCAACTGGTAGAGGTGTTGATGATGGGTGCAATGCCTGGCGTAGGAGATTGTAGGAGGCCCGGCGGACGGCTAGATCGGCCGTCCGCCGGAACACTGTGTTGCAAACTTCGCGGTCAAGGCACCTTAGGACCGAATTGCTTTGTTACCATGAAGAATTATGATATTTTACTAATTTCTGAATGTATTACAAAGGATCTCAAAGTGTGCTTATATAGAGCACATACAAGATAAACATAGAAAGAAATAAACATAACCAAGGGAAGAAATAATTCTAGAAATCCTACCTACTAAGATTAGCCCAATTGCTAATTTAAGCTAGCTACCTAATCTAGCCAGGTTACCCCATTCAACCCACTTGCCTAATCTAGCACCATGGTGATCCAACGGTGTGAATTCAACATAATCTGATTGTGAGATCTCACATATTCTAACATGCCCCATCAAACGTATGTGGATTGAAAAATCAACATACGTTTGATTACAATGATATTCCCCAATAAGAAAATAAAATTTTCTCCCAATAAGAAAATAAAATTTTCTCCCCTTAAGAAAATAGAATCTTTTTATTTGAAGAGCACTGTGGAAGATTGATGATGAATATCCCATGATGTTCTTGCCGATGATAACCGATATTGAAAGCCGAAGAAGATGCCACTTGTTGATGTGTCACGAAGAGGGCTTAAAAGCCAATAGATTATAGCCTCAAAAGAGCTAGATGATACTCAAGCCTTGATGGGCGAGTATAAATGAGTCACTATGGACCAATACTGGAATGGGCAAGAATGAGCCACGCTGGGCAAGAATGGGCCACGATGGGCGAGAAATCATGGGTCTGTAAAATACCGATCCTCATAGAATTTGACTCTCTCAGGTACGAACCTCAAAGAATGGAGGCCCCTCAACTGAGTAGAGTAATCAACTTCAGGCACGCACCTCGAAGAAGTACCTCAACTGAAATAGGACAAAGAAAAATGGATGGAGAAGGAAAAAAACGACAACAAGCGGCTCAGATGACAAATATTGGGACAATACGTGAAAAACAGTGCATATATCAAATATGGGGTCTTGAAAGAAAATAAGTGCATTAAAAATACTAGGGAAAATATAAAAAATGAAATCAAGGGGTGCATGAATCAAAAGACTGGATTTTGAAATACCAAAAGGTGTGCAATTATGGACATGGAGGATGGTAGATTAAGGAAAACAAAAGGAACGAAAAACTAGGGCAGAGACTGCAACCTAAGAGGAGGGAAAGAAAACCTAAGAAAGAAGAGGTAAGATTGGCGCAACTGGTAGAGGTGTTGATGATGGGTGCAATGCCCGGCGTAGGAGATTGTAGGAGGCCCGGCGGACGGCTAGATCGGCCGTCCGCCGGAACACTATGTTGTAAACTTCGCGGTCAAGGCACCTTAGGACCGAATTGCTTTGTTACCATGAAGAATTATGACATTTTACTAATTTCTGAATGTATTACAATGGATCTCAAAGTGTGCTTATATAGAGCACAGACAAGATAAACATAGAAAGAAATAAACATAACCAAGGGAAGAAATAATTCTAGAAATCCTACCTACTAAGATTAGCCTAATTGCTAATTTAAGCTAGCTACCTAATCTAGCCAGGTTACCCCATTCAACCCACTTGCCTAATCTAGCACCATGGTGATCCAACGGTGTGAATTCAACATAATCTGATTGTGAGATCTCACATATTCTAACATGCCCCATCAAACGTATGTGGATTGAAAAATCAACATACGTTTGATTACAATGATATTCCCCAATAAGAAAATAAAATTTTCTCCCCATAAGAAAATAAAATCTTTTTATTTGAAGAGCACTGTGGAAGATTGATGATGAATATCCCTTGATGTTCTTGCCGATGATAACCGATATTGAAAGCCGAAGAAGATGCCACTTGTTGATGTGTCATGAAGAGGGCTTAAAAGCCAATAGATCATAGCCTCAAAAGAGCTTGATGGGCGAGTAGAAATGAGTCACTGTGGACCAATACTGGAATGGGCAAGAATGAGCCACGATGGGCAAGAATGGGCCACGATGGGCGAGAAATCATGGGTCGGTAAAATACCGATCCTCATGGAATTTGACTCTCTCAGGCACGAACCTCAAAGAATGGAGGCCCCTCAACTGAGTAGAGTAATCAACTTCAGGCACGCACCTCGAAGATGTACCTCAACTGAAATAGGACAAAGAAAAATGGATGGAGAAGGAAAAAAACGACAACAAGCGGCTCATATGACAAATATTGGGACAATACGTGAAAAACAGTGCATATATCAAATATGGGGTCTTGAAAGAAAATAAGTGCATTAAAAATACTAGGGGAAATATAGAAAATGAAATCAAGGGGTGCATGAATCAAAAGACTGGATTTTGAAATACCAAAAGGTGTGCAATTATGGACATGGAGGATGGTAGATTAAGGAAAACAAAAGGAACGAAAAACTAGGGCAGAGACTGCAACCCAAGAGGAGGGAAAAAAAACCTAAGGAAGAAGAGGTAAGATTGGCGCAACTGGTAGAGGTGTTGATGATGGTTGCAATGCCCGGCATGGGAGATTGTAGGAGGCCCGGCGGACGGCTAGATCGATCGTCCGCTGGAACACTGTGTTGCAAACTTCGCGGTCAAGGCACCTTAGGACCGAATTGCTTTGTTACCATGAAGAATTATGATATTTTATTAATTTCTGAATGTATTACAATGGATCTCAAAGTGTGCTTATATAGAGCACATACAAGATAAACATAGAAAGAAATAAACATAACCAAGGGAAGAAATAATTCTAGAATTCCTACCTACTAAGATTAGCCTAATTGCTAATTTAAGCTAGCTACCTAATCTAGCCAGGTTACCCCATTCAACCCACTTGCCTAATCTAGCCCATGGTGATCCAACGGTGTGAATTCAACATAATCTGATTGTGAGATCTCACATATTCTAACAGTGTTAGGTTCGTTTGATTGGCATAATTTTTA
This sequence comes from Tasmannia lanceolata, assembly GCF_043159265.1. Taxonomy (NCBI): domain Eukaryota; kingdom Viridiplantae; phylum Streptophyta; class Magnoliopsida; order Canellales; family Winteraceae; genus Tasmannia; species Tasmannia lanceolata. The sequence continues at coordinate 685,160 of NW_027518686.1, read as the reverse complement.
GTTTGTAGGAGATTCAAAGCAAGGTATATTAGATGAACGGTTCAGATCAGTCAAGAGTCTGATATCCTCTCTCATTTTTCATATCCACTAAGTTTTGGTCTTTTTTTTATATAATAATATTTTATTTCTTTGAATTTTATTACTTTTCCCTGTATGCCCTTGCATCTGCACGGGTTTCTTACTAGGGGGTCTGTCTCTCTCTACACACACACACACACACAAATATATATATATATATATATATATATATATATATATATATATATATATATGAGGAAAAGGATTGTACGCTCGACCGTACCTAAAGTTAGGTACGGTAGAGTGCCAAATCACATGGGTCCCCCATTTTTGGTGGGCATCTAAACCATTCATTTGCAAGGCTCCATCATAGATAGGGTGCATACCAAAAATCAGCACCATTGAATCATCCTAACCCCTCCAAAACTGGAGGCAGATTTGTGGACAAACACTGTTTGTCCATTTTGGCCTCCACAAATGGATGGGTTAGGATGTTCCTATGGAGCTGATTTTTGGTATGCACCCTATCTATGATGGGGCCTTGCAAATGAATGGTTTAGATGCTCACCAAAAATGTGGGACCCATGTGATTTGGCACTCTACCGTACCTAACTTTAGGTACGGTCGAGCGTACAATCTTATTCCTCTATATGTATATATATATATATATATATATATATATATATATATATATATATATATATATAGAGAGAGAGAGAGAGAGAGAGAGAGAGATCTGCACTAAGTTGTATTTATTTAGTTTTTTTTATGTATTAATAAGATAACATAAAAGTAGAAACCCGACCAAGCTGTTCCATATCATTTTCTAATGCAAAAGACATAGTGATACCTCAATGGTCTTGACTGCTGGTTTATTGATAATCTTCAGTAGCCGCTCAATCTCCAAATCTTCTTCTTTGGACAGACTTATGCTCCCTCTTCCTTCCACTACATTGCCATTGATAGAAAGAGAAAGTAGTAGAAAAAGTAGCAAAAACATTTCCTTCAAACCCAGCCCAAGATTAAGAAACTCCTCTCTCAAATCCATTGAAAAAAAATTCCCCACCTCCTTTTACATAGCATGGATTCCTTGTATATTTAAGGAAAAAAATCCCCCATTCTTTAAGAAGAGATTCACAATTACTACTGGGAGAGAATAAAAAAGTAAGGAGTGATCCCTCAAGATAACAACAAATTAAAAAGGAAATAGACTTACTAAAAGAGAATTAAAAAGGAAGGAATAATCCAACAAGATAAGAGGAACCTAAAATGGAAAGAGTGACTCAGATAGATTGGCATCAGAGGTGCATGGAAACAAATTGCTGCCTAAAAAAATCAAGGGAAAACTACTAGAAACCCCCTAGTTAAAAACATATCTAAAAGAATCCCCTCCAATTTTTCATAATTACCAATGATACAGTTTTGTGCCTAAAATTGCTGAAATACAGGTGTGACAATCCAAGAGGGGGGGGGGTGTGAATTGGTCAATTAGAAAATTTAGGCTTAATTAAGGGAGATTAAAAATTAATCTTCTAATTAAGCACTAATTAGTCTAACCCTTGTTAAAATATGTATATCAATAAAAGCTAGGATTTAGACTTTCTAATCATGCACATTTACTAACCCTTGTTCAAATGGATAACATAATGCAATTAGGGTTTATTACATTTAACACAAGCGCATTTACTAACCCTTGTTCAATTAAGGTATAAACACAAGTAAGGTTAGAGATTACCAATCACCACGCGTGCAAGAGAAGGAGAGAGAGAGAGAGAGAGAGAGAGAGAGAGAGAGAGAATGCACACCACAATGATGACACCAAAATTTTATAGTGGTTAGGTCACAACTTGACCTACTCCACTCTTCCAAGTTTGGCTCCTTGGTTACTCCACTATGGTGAGATTTCCAGCCTAATCTCGAAGCTCTTACAATAAGCTTTTCCATTCTCAAGGGCCAAAGCGAAGCCCGTGGCACGAAGCCTTGGCAAGGGAGTCAAACCCTTGCACATGATTCACCTTTCTTCACGGGCCGAATCAGAGACCCTTTTTTTCACCTTTCTTTATGGGCCGAAGAGGAGACCCTCACATGAAGACCAAATAAAGAAAAAAACTCTCTTGCCTCTTAATAGGCGGATTACAACATTGAAAGCTTACATTCACTCCAAGAAATAAACAAATAAAAGCCCTATGGAGTGCCTTTTGATAACATGTAGAAATGGAAGATCAAAGAGGTTTTTAGCCTTTGAATTCAAAGGTTGAAACTCAAAGAGAAATGGGATTTGATCTTTCTCAAATGTTCAAAAGCTTGTGGAGATAGGTTTTAATAATGTATATATAGAGTATTTGAAAATATGACCGTTTGGTGTAAAACTGTAAATATTTGGCTTGAAAAGTCAAGCAGAAAATACCCCAACGGCTAGTTTGCTCGACCACGGCGGTCGATCGGGCTACATTGGTCGCCCGCCCCTATCGGGCACCCTACTCTATTTTCAAATTTCTTACCGTCGCGGTCGACCAGCGAGGGCTTACTGTTTGCTCAAAAAATTTGGCTCAAAAAACCTATCTCGGTCGACCAACCCACGGCGGTCGCCCGCCCTAAACCTAATTGGATTGTTCTGTTTGAAACAAAAATGCATCCGCTGTCGCCCGGTTTAACCCGGTCGACCGGCTCGATAAAATTCGAGATGGCCTGGATTTTCAGGTTCCATCCCGTGGTCGCCCGGCGTAGCCCGGTCGACCGGCCGTGAGTGAAATTCCATTTTAACTTTAAAATCCAGGGGCTTTTGGGCAATGGTCTTTGGGCTTAAGCCCAAGGTTTTCGAACACATTTTTGGGTGTGTTGATGGTTTTCAAAAATGTAAAATGTTAAGTATAAAAATCATTTGAAAACTTTTTGAAAGTGCATTTAAACATAAAATCAAGATGACTCCAAATACATTCTAAAAATAAGAACCTCGAGTCTTCTTCGAATGTCTTGGCTCTTTTGCACTTTCTTGGACTTCTTCAGCTTGAGTGAACATCTTGAACTTTGTCTTGGCTCTTGTGACATGTCCTCCAATCTTCAATGCATGTTGAGGTACATGAGGTGTCACCATGGCATGTTCAACTCCAAGCTCCTTCTTGACACTTGCTTAGGAACTTGTGGGATCTTCATGTTGAGCTTCTTTACTTGAGCATCTTCAAACGAGGATGACTCCAATGTAGGTGCAAGCTCTTAGTTCCTTTGATCCTTGATCCACAAGTCATGTGTGGTGAAGAGTTGTGTAATGACGATTATGACATGAAATTCATGTATTCAACACAACACCTCAAAGCAACACATCAGTCCATAAATGCTAATCAATTTAGTTTGCTAGCATCAAAACAAGAAGGTAAGGTGAATGATTAACCCATGGGAACCCTTGGGCTTACAATAGCTTTTATTTTTTTCTCCTACGCATTATACACTTCATTATATTACCCTTAGAAATCCCTAAAATCTCTCCTCGAACAGACTATTATTATTCAAAAAGTACTATCTAGACCACACCGTAGGATGATCCAAACCACCCATTTGATGAGCCACAACGTAAATAGATTGTGGCACAAAAATCACTTCCAAAGGATGATCCCTATCGTTAGATCTATAGCAATTTTCAAAATATGCAGTCCCTCTATAGATCACAGGCTTGGGATTATCTAATGGCAACGATTTTTGGGCCACATCCTATTTACCTTGTAGCCCATCAAATGGATGGTTCGGATCATACACCGGTATGCCCATCAAATGGATGGTTGGGTTATACTACGGCCTGCCCATCAAATGGACAGTTCGCATCATCCCACCGTACGTCACATACAATACTTTTTAAGAAATAACGGCTTGCACCATTTTTATCTAGGGGGTTTCTAATAGTTTTCCAAAAAATTGATTTGTAGGGCCTTGTAGACACCCAATTTTGTCAAGGTGGAACTAATGATAGGTTGTCGCCAGGAAGAGTCTAATGACAAGTCCCAGAGCCCTGTTGTCTTTCGCTCAATCTCTCTCTAGATTATGAAACTAGGATAATGTTTCAAAAATGAACTTTACCTCGGAGGTGAAACAAAAGCCCGTCTTTACATGGTATCCTGCCTTTCACGGCACGTCCAAAAAGTCTGTTTCCACACGACCTTTCATCCCGAGAAGTTAGCTTTGGGTAAAAAACATTCGTGTTTACCCAAAAACATTTCGTGTTAAAAAAACTACTGATATTAGGTTCATTGGAATCTCCTCGGAAGGAGGATTCCAACGGATCTGACCGCGTGAGATTGGGAGTCCAAACGGAGGAGTTACGGTCCGCCGAAACTTTCCGAAAACCCGTCAAAAGAGATGAAAAATCACATTTTTCGAAGCCAAAAGGACGAAAAATCACATTTTCTAAAATCTTGCCGACCTGTCAGTGTTAGGGCCCAATTCACAACTTTCGAATTGGGATAACTCCTAATTTCGCAGAGCGCAAAAATTTCGCAATCTGTGAATTTGGGAGTCGACCCCCTACAAATAGGGGGTAAGAGTAAATCAGATTAAAAAGATTTAAAAACGGTTTAAAAATCTCTCTGGTTAGTTTTTAACCTCTGGTTTTTCCCTTTTTTGGTTCTTTTATCATTAACTCTTATTTAACTCTTCTTTAACTAATATTTGTTGTTACTCGCTAAAACTAAAAAACTAAACAAACACTCATTCAATATTATATTCATTGTATCTTATTAGTCTCTCTTTCTCTATGCATAGTAGAGACCGAACATAACTAGATTAGAGATTAGATTGATGAATGCATTGTTATTCGATTATCTCATCATTCTTTGAGACATATAGCTGCTTATTCCTAAAACTATTACTTTGTTAAATGAGTACCATATTTATTTTCTAGCAAATTATGACAAATAATCAGTTTTTTTTATATGTAAGTACGTGTACGGGGCGTATCTCATAGCATCTTTCCTACAGTCATGTGTCACTTTGTTAAGTTCCGTGCCTAGCTATTTTACAAGATCATATTTCTTTTAAAATGGACACCATAACCCCTCACCAACTGTATTGTGGTTGGGAGGTTGCTCTACCTGATCTAATTGTGACAAGCTCTGTATTCATTATCTACATATAGACCTTGCTGCATGGATACATGCTTACCATTATAATTGGCTCTCATGTCTCAAGTTATATATAAACATCATAAACCTAATTATTGACCATTTAGTCGCATTGAACTCATATACATCCATTCTGTTAACAGTATGAGCACATGATGTTGCTGGACTTGCTCAAGAAGGGCCATCTAGAGCCGAGAAAAAGATCGGTCGAGGGATCCATGCATTCCAAATCCGCGATCACCCCCTGTTCAAAAGCCATTGCTTCTTTCTTATAAGGGAGGATGGATTTGTTGACGATTTTAGCTTCCGGAAGTGCATAGATAAGATAATCCCCTTGCTGGATAACATGAAGGCGCCTGGAAAAGGAGATGCTGATAAGAAATCCCATGGTGGTGGCCGTGACGGTGGTGGTCGTGGAGGAAGAGGTGGGCGCAGCCGTGGAAGAAGAGGTGGGTTCAGAAAATAAAATTCTAAGTGTTTATTCTCAGCTATGGGTGGAACTATATAGTTGAGAAAAACAAGTTTTTTGATATGTTATATTACTTGCAAAACCTATATTTATACACAAATTTTGACTGCTAGAATTGCTGATGACTCAAAAATAAGTATAAAAGATTTGATTATTACTTTTTATGTTGGAGGCTGGTATTGTTTACCCATACCAGGTTTTTTGTTTGGAGAAACTGTATACAACTTGGGAGAAACTTACATGGGTGGTGTCGTCTGCATTTATGGGTGTCAATACCAATCCCATTGCTTATTTCAATGGGATTAGATAAAGGAAAGATTATATTCTTACATCAGAGATTTGGCAGCCATGAAGGCCACAACCATATTGTTTCTTTTAATTTTTGCTGGGGATGTTAGTTTTTTGCAATGACATAGGGTATCCCCACGCCATTTTTTAGGGCAGGACTATTCCCTACGGATGCGTGCGATCACCCGTAAATATAAAAGCATGGTTGTCTTATCATTTCCCTTAGTTATTTATTTTTTTAGCGTTTTCTCATACTCTCCTCAGTCCTTCTCAGGTCTCTCTCCCTTTGCCGCCCTTCCTGGCCATTGGGTAAGATATTTCATGGAGAAAGCTTTTGTTGTTGCCGGTTGCATAACCTGTCACCTAAAAAGAGAGGAAAAGTCTTTGTTGGCTCATGTCCACTTGTATTCTTTCCCTTGACAACCAAACGCCCCTAACTTTGGCTACATTTCACCTCTCCAATCTCTCTCTATTATGACACTTCACTTTCCTTTTCCACCCGAAGAAGACAATCAAACAAAGACAAAATGAATTGGGAGATCATCACAGGCGTAGATGTCTGTGATGTCCATTTTATTGTGTTGCTCGATGATCTGGACCATTCATCTGATTGGCATTAAGGTACAAAGTCCACTGCTTTAACTATGAGATCGGTTTGATTGAACTGAGTCGGCCTCCTACTAGTCTTTGAACCGTGCCTATTCATGGTATGGTCCATGGGTTCTACCATCTAAAGTGCTAAACAATATGGTAGTGGTAAATATAGTTTTGCTGGCAGTTGTAGAAGATAGGCAAAGAATTTCTGCATGGAAGGAAACTTTTCTTTAACACTGGATAAAGAGGAACTAAGATAGTGGTGCCCACATGAATACATTTCTTAGCCCTCTCATAGATGGGCTGTGCCCGAAAATGAGGACTGTTGGATGATCCAAAACCCTTCAATTAATGGAGATTTAATTATGTCCTTCTTTGTTGGATGCCAATGTAATGAAAGCTACTCAAATGGAAGGTTTTAGATTATTTCCATCGCCCTGATTTTGGGGCACAACCTATTCATACTGTGGCCCATCAAATGGATGGTTTGGATCATCCTTTGGAGTTGTGGTCGTACAGTAACATTAAGGCCCAATCGTAGGCCCTACCCATATTTTTCAAATTGAATTGTACGGTCCACACCATAGGATGATCCAAGCCGTCCATTTAATGGCCCATAATGTACATGTGTTGTGCCCCAAAATCATTTGCATAGGATGATCACAACCCTCCAATCTAGAGAGGTTTCCATAATAAACAATTTCTCTTTAAATCTGAGGGCTAGGATCATCATATGGAAATGGTTTTCTGGGACACAACCTATTTATGATGTGGCCTATCAAATTGATGGCTTGGATTATCCTATTGTGTGGGCCATATTTCATTTTAAAAAAAACTGGGGGGGGGGGGGGAGAGAGAGAGAGAGAGAGAGAGAGAGAGAGAGAGAGAATCAGCGTTCAGTTTTAAAGTTTCTTTCTTACTTTTACACTTGGGGGGAAAAATATCAGGTTTCAGTTTAATGCTTGTTTCATACTCTTGTTCGATATAGTAGTAGATTCGAACCAATCACAAACTAGAAACAACCATGTTCATTTTTTAAGAAACTGGACGGGACCTTCAGCTTAAGGCTTCTTTCTGACGCTTGGAGGGAGAAATATCAGCGCCCACTTAGTAATGCTTCTTTCTTACTCTTAAGCTTGCGGGGAAAATATCAGCCTTCAGTTTAATTCTTCTTTCATACTCTTGTTCGATATAGTAGTAGATTCGAACCGATCACAAACAAGAAGCAACCATGTTATACTTAGTGAGGAGTGTATCCATATTAGCCGGCCTCTCCTTCATCCATCACACTAACAATCCCAAATCCTCCTTCATCCATCACACTATCAATCCCAAATCCCAAAAGCTGAGAAAATGGCGAATGAACAGCCAACCACTAGCTTTATCCCAACTCTCCTTGATGGACTCAACGCAATGTCAGGTCTCTCTCTCTTCCTCCCTCCTAATAAAGATTCCTTGTTTGTCTTCTTTATACTTCTTGCCTTAATCATTTTTTTTGTAAACAGAGAGGATAAATGTGGTAATTTAGATAGGACTGCAGTGGCATTCATTTTTTGAAGTTCTTAGGATAACTGGCATTTAAAAAAAAAAAAAAAAAAAAAACTACAGGGACAGAGTTATATTCTCTGATGTGTAACTTGTAGTTCTCATTTTATTTCTGCTTTAAGTTAAATTCTTAGGTAATATTAGCATTAAAAGAGGTTTTATTTCACTAATACCGCTTCAATTCCTATCAATTTGCTTATTTTTCAGATTGTTGTTGGTGTATAGTAATAAACGTTACAGATTTTTGTGTAATTTCATTTTCGGTGCTTTGACCTCATAGATGTGTTTTTTTATTTCATGACCTTGCTTTGATTTCATTATTATTTGTTGAGAAATAAGGTAAAATAGCAAAGATTGGCTTAGGAATACATGTTTTAGTGTTGAAATATGAAAAAGTAAGAGAAGGTCCAAGATCTTTGGTTAAGTTAAATAATAGGAAACTTTGCCATAAAATTTGTTATTTCCTCTAATATAATGAAGTGTCTGCTCTCTTCTTGTGGAATGTTTTGTTTTAGGTTGGTATTGACTTTCATGATTTCTTAGACTCTTTTGGGGATTAAGTATATGATAGTAAGAGCACAAGGCACAAATGTCTGCAACTTCTAGATTATTATATAATCTATGATTTTAAAACTCACCACTTGTCAACTTAGATTGAGAAATTTATCGCAGGAGTTACACATGTTCCTATTTGTGGGGCTTATGCATGTTCTTGTTTGTTGGGGCTTATGTATGTATGTTGTAGAGAGAGGCAAGAAGTCGTTTACATAAATTGGGTCAACAAAAAGTAATGTGGAATGAAGTTTTGGCATGCCTTGAGGTCCAGCTCATGAAAAAGAAAGTAGTTCCTAGTTACATTGTGAAATACTAATGTTCATCTTCTCCATCAAAGGGTTAATGTAATGTTAACATTTTACAGTGACTAATTAAACACAGCTGAAAAGGGAAAAATTCCATTGTCAAAAGGTTAGGGATTGTCAGATAGTGTGCCACATTACAAAGGAAACCACCTTTTCTCAATATATGCAATAGACTATAGAAACCAATGATACCTTAAAAAATATTTACATCTCCCCTTTTACCATTTAGTCGACCAAATCTGTTACATACCGGTCAATATGGTCTCTTAGATCTAAAAGAGAAAAGACTAAAATTCTCTATTCTATAAAATTGATCTTGTGATCATTCTTTGGAGCTATTTACAACAACAATGCTCAAGCTAATTGATAGTCAAATCTCCAGCTCATGAGTTTCCAAAGTCATTCTACCAAATCGATCAGTTATATCTGGGATGATGATACATTCTCAAATGTTGTGAACACCAGCACGTGGGGGGTAGCCAGAGCTTGACAAAATTCATGTAGTACAGGGTACAAATGGAAGGTATTGTGACATAAACTTCTGATGGAGAATCCAGGACACTGAAACTCTCAGTTCCTACGAGAATATCTAAGGCATATGAATATTAATGGTTGCTTCTAATCAATGAGAGACTAATAACTAAATGTAGATGTCTACGAGTAAATAACTAGCATGAAGTGAGGGAACTGTCTCGTATCCCAGTGCCATGGCTGACCAGTACAGCACAAGTGCTTCAATACTTGACCTGCAAAGTATAATCCTGAAGACAGCAAAATTCTGATAAATATGTGTGTGTGTGTGTGTGTGTGAACTCTCGAAAAAAGTCTATGAAGTAAACACTGCTATATCACGAAGACCCCCCAACTGATGAAGGGTCGCCTATCTGATAGCATTTATCTTGAGATGAGAAAGGCACTTTAAGTGTTGCCAATTGTCAGTAGACGATGAACCATGTCCTTCGCAGAGGAATTTGTAATCACAAGTTAGCAAGCAAAGATAACGGAAATTATCATTCTGGATACCGAGTATCTCAGTGATCAAGTAACCACCTAGTAGAACACATGGGATATGCTCGATATAACCCATAATATATAGATATATCCATCCCAATAAATACAGATGATGCTTGGATTCCAAATCAGGCTACAAGAATGGTGAAGAAATGTGGAGAGCCAACAGGCATGTGCTGTCTTCTGATTCCTTTGAGCTTAACAAATTTTCATGGCTAAAAATGCGAAAACAATTTGTGAGAAGCTCACCAGCTTCTCTAATGGTGGACACATCCCTAAATACGAAAGGAGAAATTACCTATGAAGGGCATTGGTTTCTCCATAGATGGCCATGGGCCATGGACCTAAAGATGAGAGGAAGAGTGACATATTTATTTGAGAAATTGAGGAAATACCTAAATCCAAGATTCAGGTAAACTTAATGATGAGGATATGGACTTACATGACTTAGATTATGTAGCTGAAGCAAAGGAAGAGGAATATTTGAATGAGAGGGAGCATCCTAAAACTTTAAGAAGATCCGAAAGATTGAAGATTAAAGCTTCAAAAGATAGCTAGTATGGCTGTTTTGCATAATCTGTAAATAGTTTATGGCAGGATTGTAATGAGAGTGTCTAAGGAGGGTGAGGATGTGTCAATGAGATGCTTGACATGTGCACAAGGGACCACTTGCTAGTCTCATGTAGCATTGACATGTGGCCTAATACAACTGTCCTTGAGCTGTCAAAGATGACAGGTGGCAGCCATCGGTAGGTTCAAGGATCCCACCTCCCTCCATAAATAGAGGAGAGGGTCTCCATTTGAAGGACTGATGAAATCTGAGAATTTAGAGTTGGAGTAGAGGAGTAGAAGAAGGTATGGATTGTAAGATTTCTTCACTCTTTTTGTTTCCGGTTTGAGAGTCAAACATGGAACTCGAATTGTCTTCTTTGCAAATTTCCATTTAAGCTACTGTCTTGTAAACCTGAATATCCAAGCTATAAGTACTCTTTGTGTTCTTCCATTGCTTATCCGTCTTTTGTTCCTAAGTAACTCTAAGATCGAATGAAATGTGAATGTCTGATAAGGAAACAAATTCAGAGTCCGATTGAGCTAGCTACTTCTTTGATCTTAAACTCTTTAAGTTGAAATTCTAATTCCTACTCGATCTATTGCTGATTTTAACGGATCCACATCAGACGTGGTATCAGAGCTTTGAATTGAGAAGAAATTTCTATTTCTCTCCGATCCTAAAGTGAACGTTTGATAGTTTTTGTTGCTATTCTCTCCAAATTTTTCTCTCTCAGTTTATTTCTCCTAATCTTGCTCCAAATACTATAGATCTATGTTTTTCCTTAGTGGATGCAAATCAGTTTCTCACCGATCCAACTAGTTTCTTGTTTTCTTGTAGTACTCCAGCAAACTTCTAAATTTTTTATGTTTTTTTTACTGTCTCTCTCTGTTCGTCCTTTAATTCTAAATCTTGTTTAGAAGTAGAGAATGAAAATTCTTCTTTTGAATTTTGCAATTCATAGATCACTATTCTGAGATTCTTGCATGACACTCCACTCTCAGATCATTGAAGACATCCACATCTAGTTTTTGATTCCTCATTTCTCTGAGTTACAGCGAGGATCAGGAGTGTTAAAAAAAACAAAGTATTGTTTCTCGTTCTTAACGGAGTTAAATTTGCAAAAGATCTTGATCTTTTGCAGATCCTGGAAGTCCTAAGCGCTGGATCTATCGAGTGTTGCACAATTTCTACTAGATCTGTCACGAAGCCACTATTAGGAAAGAATTCTCATTCTTCCTTGATCCGAACGAGCACATGCATCTCAGATTGTAGCGAGCATTGTGTGAAGCTCTGTCTTTAACAAGTCCTCTCTTGCTCGAACTGTATTTTTTTTTCTCTCACTTCTCTTCACTAGATCCATCACTTTGGATCTATATTCCATAACTCAAGTCTGTAGCATTTCATTCTATCTCCTCAATTCAGAATTGAGCTTTTTCCACAATATCAAGTCTCCTTTAGCTTCAATCATTGTGGAAGAATTGTTGCTGGACCTGGAATTATGATGGCACTCTCACTGTGTTTCATTTGAAATCACAAACACGTCCTTCGGACAATCCTTCAATCTGCTAGTTACAGTATTAGAAGATATGGCACCACGCCAAACTGCTGTGTTTGATCCTGAGGAGGAGTTTCCTAACTCTTCATTTGCCGCATTGATGGAGCGGCTGCAACAGATTGAAAACCGCCAGACAGAGCAGTTTCAGCAGCTAGAACGTCGACATGAGGAACAACTTCGGGCCTTGACCCTTAACCAAGAGGAGTTAGCGGCAAAAATTGACCGAATAAGTTTACTGGGGCAATCACCAACCCCTCCACTACCTCCAGGGTTTGAGGATGCCGGGGACGATGAGAAAGAAATTAGGATTCCTATGGGACATGGCAGAGGAGGTCCCAATCATCCAAGGCGGTTTCCACCTAATCCTGAGCCTCCATTTGTTTGCTATGATAATCGGTGGGAAAATGGTATCAAAATAGAGATCCCGGAGTTTGATGATGGGAGGGAACCCGAGGATTTATTGGATTGGGAGGCCACAGTTGAGGAGACCTTAGAGCTCAAAGATGTATCGGGCGATAAGGTCGTTATTTTAAAAACCCTAGATCTGATCTTTACCTTCTTAGATCTAAGCTAGTTCTTCGTAAAATCAAAGGAGTTGGATCAAAGAGATTCAGATCTGAGTTTTTATTAAGGCATTTCATTGATCTGTGAAAAGAAGAAAAAAAGAAAGAGAATAGCTTGATGAAAGGTACATATTGCAAGAATTTGTTCATTTATGAATTGTTTATGAGTTTTCTTAGACTTTCTCCACATGATTTCCACAATTTTATATCTCTTTATTAATCTTTTTTTCTGAAAAATTGTAAAATTTATCCTCGTTAGATGATCTCTGTAGTTTCTCATTTTTTTACTGTGAGATCTATAAATTTGTTGTTTGTTTCTACGGATCTTTGTTATTTGATTTCTACAATTTTATCTGGTTCATTAATTTTTCGAAAATTAGGAGATTTGTTAATTTAAAATTCAATTATATGTTTTTATAGATCCTTATTCTACGAGTTTTTTTTACTTTCTCTATTTTATCAGTGATCTTTAATGATTATGAGTTTTGCCTGTTATAATCTACGGATTGATCATGTGTTTTCTACAGAGCATAACTTTAGGATTTTCATAAACTTATAAGATTGTGTCATATGTTTCATTGGCTAAGAATCCTGAGCTTCATTGAGATAATTCTCTTGGTTATTCTTTGATTATAAGCTGCCATGAAGATTGATCTATTTGGTTATTTGAAAATTTCTCTGTCAAATGCAATTTAGAGGATTTGATTACTAGCATGCATTAGGCTTTTATGGATTCCTTGCTAAATTTTTTTGTTTTAAGTGTTCACATTCATAGATCTGTGAATGAAAGTATAGTGTATATGGATGGTTCAACCTTGTAGCGATTCCTTAGTCATTAATGGTTAGAAATCAGGTAGTGTAGTTATATAATCTCGTTGTAAAGATTGATTTGTCTATATTTTTAATTATGTCGAGCCTGAAAATTTTATATGTAATCCTTTAAATGTGCTCAAAAGATTGAAGAGTTTTAAACTATTAAGTTATTGCATGTGCTAGTCCTTCATTGGTTTTGATTAGAATCGTGCTATCAGTGGTTTGTTTTATTTGATTAAGAAATGCAAGTTGTTGTACTGAGTTATGTTCATTGAATTTAAGAGGCGTATGGTTAGTTTTGGTAATAACTGAGGTTAGTTTGGCGTTAGTAAATATTTTTTTTTTTCAGATTTCGTTTGGGAAAATAAGTCAGAACATGTTGTTGAAATTCTTTTGTTGAAGTATATTCTTTTTGGAAAATATGTAGATTAATCATGTTTGATATTTGTTCATAGTTAGCTAGACCACGAATTCTTTGATTGAAACATAGTTTTGAAAAACGTAATTATTTTTTACAGTTATATAATGCTACAATATGGGTTGGGCTAGGATAATTGTTTAAAGCTATGTCACAAATATCTCCGATATTTTCAAAATATAGGGTTTTTATCGCGATATTTTGATAAAACGACAAAATCCCGAAAGAATCCCGAGATTTTAAAACTATAGCGATATTTTCGTTTTTATCATAAAATATCCCGATAATATCACGATATTATCCCGATTTTTTCACGATATTTTTATTTTATATTTTTTTTCTTAAATTTAATATTTTTATATAATTTTATTTTTACCGTTCTTTTCCCGATATAAACCCGAAAAAATTAATAAAAATTAATATATCCCGAGATTTTCCCTTACCGAGAAATTCCCGAGAATGACATTTGTGACATAGGTTTAAAGCATGGTGGTTTTAGTACTACTGGTCCATAAAGAAAAATTATGAGTCAATAGGGATGTATGGTCTGATTTTATACTCCTGTGTAGAGTGTGAACTGTACATGCGTATCTTTAGTTTTGATTTCCATCATATTCATGACCTGATTTTCTTTAAAAGAGATTTAAAAGTTTATTACTCCAAAGGGATGTTGAATAGTACATATATTGATCACATGTTTCGATAAAAGGGTGTTGAAATAATCGTCAAGGCATAAAAATGATTATGACTGTGTTTTTTTTTTGGGTTCATTGATAAGACTTTGGTCGTTTTACACGGTCCATGTTTATTATTTGCATCAAATTGAAGAAAACATTTACATATGAAGTCATCTCATTTAATGTATGTTCAGAAAATACACAGGGCATGAGTCTCTTAATTATGTACTAAAATAGTCTTGAATGTCAGGATGTTATGACCAAAGTTCATCTTGTGAAAAGTGGAGATGTTTATAATGGTCAGGAGTGAGTTTATAATTAAACGATGTGAGAAACAATTCTGTTGTGACTGAGTATTCTCTTTTGAATGATGAACTGAAACAATTAACTTCACAAAAGGTAGTTGCTCGTCGTGATGTCATATACCATCAACCAAGAACTTGTACTGCCAAATGGAGAAGTATCACAAAAAGCAATTTAAGCAATGAGTCAGTACAAAAAGATGCATCCTGTAAATACATGGCTGATATAAGCCCATAAACATCTGTAGGCAATAAGCAACCTTATCATTTCTTGAGAAGATAGCAAAATTTTATTCACAAAAAGAAATAGAAATTACTCAAAATACAAGAAGCACAGACTGCAGATATCAGCCCACAACTATACTGATACAAGTGTTCATCTCCATCACCCCAAGGAATATCAATGAAGGAGGGAGATGAAATGCTGGGACAAATAGGAGAAATTCCCTGCTCTGAAATCAGCAAGATGTAAATCTGAACATATGCTGGGATCAGCAGATGGACCCCACCATGTCAGTGGGGCAGGAAATTTTATGGTTCACCCTGTTCTTTATTTTGGATTTAAAAGGCACATTTTGAAGACTTTTGGACTTGGATTTGAAGGGTTTTTAGAACCCGTCAAATGCAATTCTCATTGGCCAAGCAATTCAAAAGCTTGATGAAAATTCAGTAGTAAAAGGTGAAGTTCCAACAAACATGTATTTCTTGCTGAATTGCTTATTCTGGACATCTTTTGGCTTTGACCACAAGTTTGATATTATTAGCTTTATTGCGCCTTTTATTCAGTATTCTGTTTGACATGTACTTATGATTATTGCTCTACCCATTATTCATGTTTGAGACTTCAGTATTTAGATTTGACCTGTTCTGTTGACCCATATTGAGCCTTGACATGTTTAGACCTACACTTAGAATAATATTTTATTATGTACTGAGCTTTCCAGCTGAGTGTGGTTTATAATATTTTCAGATTTTGATCCACATGATTTGAACGAGGAATTGCACGCTTAGCTTTTGGATCTGGTTAGCTTGGAGAATTAGATTATTTCTTTTATTGAGTAGGAAGTGAGTATTATGATTGAGTTGTATAAGACTGAGTTTATGTTTATTTTCAGTTAGCTTGGAAAGTGCTGAGATTTGGATTGGATTACATTAAATTAAAATATTAAAGACTTTGATAATTTAGTTATGGAATGACATGTGTGATTCTGTTACTGCTTTGAGGCCTTGTATGCTTGTGGGTACGGTGCTGTCATGTCCTACGCCCAGGGTGGGGTTTGGGGCATGACATGAATGAACCTTCTGTATATGCTGTTCCATACCATAACATGAGCTCCATGGATGATATTCATTCATATACAATAGTAGATTGACTCAAGTTCATGCATTGAGTCAAGCAAATGGTCGTATTGTCTGGTATATAGCCAAAATACACCATTGAACTTTAAGTACTGCAATTTCTCCAAATATTCTTCTTTGGAACTCTGTTTTGTTTATGATTGCTGTTAACCATTTCAATGTTACATGGATTCTTCTGAATGCGTAAGTATCCATGTCATGCACATGTCAGATTCTAGCACTTCATGGTTTCATTGCAACACTATACCTATTAAAATTCCCAATATCCTACCTGCTACAATCATGTCATTATATAAAACTACTTAGTTTGTACTTTGTAGAATTGATCAAACTAAATTTTAGAATCTACAAACTTGAACAATTGAAGTTAGCTGAATTTGACACTAAGTACTCGTGTGGTCCCAACACTTACGCTTGAATGCATATAACAATACATCATAGTTCAAAATTCTAAAAATCATATTGTGGCTACTCAGATGGCCAAAATTACCTAAATATTTGTAAATGTTATAACTATAATGGGTTTAGTAATCACCATGGTTTTAAATTTCGGCCGAAATCTGAAATTTTGGATTTCGGTGGAGACCGAAACCGAAATTTGGGGAAATCTGCAATTTCTGACTTTCCCAAATTTCGGCCAAAATTTCGGTCCGAAATTTTGAGAAAATGTAATTTAAAAAAAGAAGAAGAAATGTTACAAAATTTCGGACAAAACTTCGGAATTTCGGTCCGAAATTTTGAAATGAATTAAATAATCTTTTTTAATTTTTACCAAATTTCGGCCCAAAATTTCGGATTTTGGTGGGTCCGAAATCGGTACCGAAATCGAAATTTCAAACCATGGTAAGCACAAAGGGAAGGAAGATCAAAACGAATTTGAAATGCCCTTGAACGAAGGTCTAACCCAACCAAAAGCGAGCCTCGGGTCTAGGAGGGTCAACCCAATATCAACCCGCTGCTAAATCTCGCAACACTAAGCCAACCCATCTAACCTGATTTTCTAAATCGGGTAGGTATGGTTCAGGTTGGCTTGGGGCAAAAAAATAGAAAAACATATATAAAAAAGAAACCATGAACCTATAATTTTGAAAATCACAATAAAATTAGAGGGAAGGGGCCGGGTTTGGATCGGGTGGAGTTGCCCAAGGGCTCAACCCTAACCGAAACCAAAATTAAATAGGATTGAGTTTTCCCAACCCAACTCGAGAAAATGCCAACCCAACCTGAGCGAAAATTTCAACAGATTGCGGCCGTCCCAAGATCAGTGGCCAAAGATGATCTTATCAAGGCAACATTTGACGAGAATTATGATTTTCATTTGGATCACAGTTTAGGAAGGAGCCTAACCACTTTTATTTCTTAGCAATTTGATTATAAAATTAAACATTTGAGTACAGAGATAAATAGGGCTCCTAGCATTCAAAAAAAAGAAAGAGATAATAGGGCTCCAATATGACTAAGAGCATGACAAACTCAATATCTAAAGTTCAATTTATTATATGCTTCAAATGTTTGCATTATTTGAGTTTGGACACATAGAGAGGAGTTGATTCAAGTGAATCTAGCAATTGTTTCCACCTGGTCCCCCCAAAAGTATAGCATAATTCTCATCAGGCACGCTTCCATCAGTCTTAACAGGATAGCATGATGGGGAGGTTTGAATCAAACGACGAGGAGTATCAGTCTCGATGCGTATTGCACCGCCACGATAAAGTAACATTTGCATGCCTCCAATGTAACATGCTTTCATATATTGTTGGTCGTCAGATGGCATATGGCCACTCCCCATCGCAGGCCACGGTTTAATACCGGCATTATAGACAATCCCTCCCCATTGAAGAATATCAGCATACTCAGAGAATGTAGAATTAAAGAGGGCCCTTGGCCAATAGCCCACCTGCTTACGATCGTTGTCATAAAATAACCACCAATCTCCTTTCTCTGAATCCTACAATAAAATAAAATAAATCATAAAATGATTAAAATAAAAGAATTAGCACGTGAAGTCAGAACTCTGAAACTGAAATTGTAGATACCCAAAAGTTACAATATTTCGGCCGAAATTCTAGATTTTTTAATTATTTAATATTTTCCTGAAATTTCAGCTGAAATTTTCTATGAAATAAAATATTATTTTATTTGATTTTGTGGATTTCGCCTGAAATTTCCGAATTTCCAAAATTTCGGTTTCAGTGAGGACCGAAATGCTTTCCGAAACCGAAATTTAAAACCTTGATTTTAACTTTATTATGCTGCAAAATCTCTTTTAGCTATTGCTTTTCCATCGGCTAGACTGCAAATAAGGGATTAGAATCATCTAATGGGAGAGAATTTTTTACGAGACTTGTGACACCTTCTCCTTCTTCTCACTATTATTTTTCTTTTGCAAAATATGGTTTCCATGACGTAACAAATATATATATATATAAGGAAAAGGATTGTACACTCGAGCGTACCAAGCTTATGGTACGCTCGAGTGCCCAATCACATGGGTCCCACATTTTTTGTGGTGATCCAAATCATTAATTTGCAAGGCCTTATTATAGATAGGGTGTCAGGGTGTGTACCAAAAATCAGCTCCATTGAATCATCCTAACCCCTCCAAAAGTAGAGGGCAAAAATGGGCAGATTTGTAGACAAAGAGTGTCTGTCCATTTTGACCTCCACAAATGGATGGGTTAGGCTGATCCTATGGAGCTGATTTTTGGTACACATCCCATATATGTAAGGGCCTTTCAAATGAATGCTTGGATCATCCTAACAAAGTGGGCCCACATGTGATTGGGCAGGCGAGCGTACCATAAGCTTGGTACACTCGAGCGTACAATGCTTTTCTCTCTCTCTCTCTCTCTCTCTCTCTATATATATATATATATATATATATATATATATATATATATATATATATATATATATATATATATATATATAATTTCCATTTTCATGAAAATAAAATGTATGCTTTTCAATTCAAGGTTAAGGGATTTGGAATTACCTTGTAAACAGTGAGGATAATGTAATACTGGGTCCCATTGTAGACCGAAGTTGGGGAAAAAGGGATGCCTACTGGTAAGTCTCTGGAAACTTGTACAAAACCTGGGCAGAAAACATCATAGCAGCCCGTTTCTCTATGACCATCATTCTGTAGGTAAGCAGAATAAACGAAGGAAAAATTAGTATAGCATCTCAGTGAAATTTTTTAAAGAATTTAAATGACAGAAAAAATAAGTTACTGTTGAAGCATACCGTCCATGCTGTAGAAAGGTGCGGGAGATAGTTACCATATACTCCCTTATTTACCTAGAGATTTGAAAAAACTTCAAAATTAGAATACAAAAATATGAAATATGATATTGCCTTTTTACTATGATTGATCGTTTCTTAAGGCTCCATTTCTTTCAACGTAAAATATGCGTAGAAGAAATTTTACGGGCGTAAAATTTGATTTATGCCCATTTTGCATGGAAAGAAATAGGTCCTAAGGGAACAGCCAAATATACAAAGGACCTTATGAGCATCTTGTATATCAATGAATTATTTGATAATGTTTTTACATTTATGCTAAGATCACACCTTGTCCGATCATGGAATTATGACATTTTGTTAGTTACATTCGAATAGATAATTCAATCTTTTAATGGATGGTGGAATTGGAAAACTTACAATCCATCCAGCATGTATCGAGCGTATTTCCTCAGGTGGTGAACCATCAAGAAGTATTACAAGAGAAGCACTATTTTGGTGGCCTATAATTTTTGGCTGCCATACATTGAGGACTGCCCTGGATCCGAATGGCTTTCTACGATTTTTGTAAGTAGATTGAAATGCAAACTGAGCAATAAACACATTTTTGTTAGTCAGCTATGTGGAAGCAATAAACAAACACAGATTATAACAGACTAATTAAATCGATCATATACTAATAAGAAAATAAAGATATATTTTTATGATGTTCTAATTATTCAGTCACTGTTTCCATGTGTACGAAAGTAGGGCTATATTTTTATTTAAATAAAAATTACTTTATCATTAAAAGTTTTATTAATTTGGTGTTGAACACATGGTGCGAAAGGTAGGGTTGTTGGATATTGTTAGAATATGTGGGATCCAACAGTTAGATTGGGTTAAGATCTCACCGTTGGATCATCTTGGAGGTAGATTGGGTAAGTTGGCTAACTGAAGCAACTAGATAAATTAGCCGAGTGGATTAGAAGAGGCAAGCAAGAGAGATTAGGAAAGTAGATTTGATTAGGTTAGATTAGAATATTCTAGTGTTATCTCTTTCCATAGTTGTCTTGATTTATTTCTATGTTTATCATGTAAGTGCTCTTTATAAGCACCATCAATTGTCTTTGTAATTTATCCAAGATATTCAAGAATAATAGAAATTCTCTAAAATTCTTCAGATATATCCTTGAAGATTGGTATCTCTATCTACTAACTATCAATAATATAAAGCTTCCAGTTGGACAAATAGTAACAAGACATGGTTATTCAACTTTACATAGAAATTCAACTCAAAAACTCAGAAACAATGACTAAACTTGAGGGAAAACGTGTTGAGTTATCAAATGATTCCATTGGTTTTCCCAATGAAATTCTACAAGAATACAAATAGTTCGTAAATTTTGTAGATTTTGATGTAAAAAGCTACTTGATTTTTAATTGATTATTGAGCGTGTAGGTCCGGTAGACTTGATTCACATCACTTTTCAAGTCTAAGTTTCCAATTATTTGAATTATTGTTGAACATAACTACTCTTTCCTCCGGTCATAAATTTAAATTTGAATTAACATGGGATGATAATAAATGTGACTTACATGAAATTTGGCTGAATCAGGGCCCTGAGGATTTGAAGGATATCCTTTCCCAAAATTTGGGGAAGATTTAGCCCTTATTAGGTCTTCCTTTTTAATTCTCCTAATAGGAACTGTTCCTGGTGGGCACCCTCCATTCTTGAGTCCTATCTTTAAAGACATACCTAATGATGAAGCTTTTTTATCTTTAATAACTTTTGGAAGAGATCCTGGACCCATCTGCATAAAGGAAATTTCCATCACTAAAAGTATGGTTTTAGTTTCTTCCAAGAAAAGAACATATTTTTCATAGTTAATCATTTTATTTCCCAAGGTGATGTCAAAGAAAAATAAAATCTCAAAATTAATACATAACGGACAAAAGAACATATCACTTCAAGTGTTAAGAACATAAGGAGAAAATAAAAAAACCTGGATCTTATGATTCTTCAATAAGGGATGATCAAAAGCGGGTTGTTTGTTGATATCAACACAACTAAATGTCTGTCCATATCCATCCTGCAAAAAATGTAAAGGTCAACAATATTTGTATCATTTTACCAATATGTGTGTGTTGTATCAACGTTACAATATGTGTGTGTTTGTGTGTTGTGGTAATTGTGTATGTGATTGTATGTATGTTTATGTGCATGTGTATATGCATGTTTGTTAGTGTGAGACAGATCATAAGCTCAAGTAAATCCTTGCAAGAGGCCCTTTCAAGGGAGCCAAATTATGCCCAACCCTTTAAAAAAATCTCAGAATTATTAGTGTACGACCATTCTCACTTGTGCTTGTACGCTTTGTTCTGTTAAGAGATAGAAAAGAAGAAAAATACATTCAGAAATTCAAACCGTAGTCCCTATTTCTCCAGATCCTATATATAAGCTTATCTGCGCTTGAGTGCAGAAACAGGGTGAGCCCACATTGTTGGGGTGATCCAAAGCATTCATTTGGAAGGTCCTATCATAGATAGAGTGTCCACAAAAAATCAACTCCATTGGATCATCCTAACCCTTCCATTTGTGGAGGAGAAAAATGGGCAGATTTATGGGCAAACAATGTTTGTGCATTTTCCCCTCCACTATTGGATCGGTTAGAATGATCCTATGGATCTGATTTTTGGTACACATGCTATCTATGGAATGGCCTTCCAAATGGATGCTTTGAATCACCCCATAAATATGGGCCCACAGGACTTATCAGCACTCGAGCGCAGATAAGCTATCTTCGCTCGAGCTCATAAACCTTTTGCTCATAAAATGCTTTGGATATACCCATTTTAATCTCCACAAATGGAAGGGTTGGGATGATCCTATCAAGCTGATTTTTTGGGCACACCCTATCTATATGAAGGCCTATCAAATGAATGCTTTGGATCATCCAAGCAATGTGGGGCCCCCTATGTTTGTGAGCTCTACCTCATATAACCTTATATGAGCTCTAGCTCACAAGCATTTTTCCCTATATATATATATACTATAATAAGCGGGGAGGAAAGTGGCAGCTTTTCTCATTTTCTCATAATTCTATTAGGCCACGTTTGGATACCAGCAAGATTTAGATTTGGATTTAGTTGATACTTTGAACTGGATCAGATCCTTAGATTTCCAAATCAGCTACAACAGTGAAAAAAATTCCAATTTTCAAATATTTTCTGCGAGACATTATTTGGAAATCAATATTTGTGGCAACTTCTGTCACCATCGCTCGTCCTGGGCGTTGCTTCGGCAGCAGTGAGAAATCCCTCCCTCCCTCCTCTCTCTCTCTCTCTCTCTCTCTCTCTCTCTCTCTCTCTCTCTCTCTCTCTCTCTCTCTTAAAACATGATCATGAAGATCATTGATGTATTTTGTATCCAAAACTCAAATTCAAATCAAAATACAAACGCATGAGGTATCCAAACGGGCCCTTATATTTACACGTAGGATTGTAAATCAAAATACCCGCTTTATGTAAGGGAATTTGGGAAGGTGGGGGTTGTGCCATGTGGCACCCCCTTTGCATTCCGATTTTCTACATGGCAAGAGAAAACGTTTCTCTTTATATACCCGTCTAATCCCATTGCTTCCGCATAAATTCGTTTCCTATTCCACGTATATCCATAAATTAATATTAATTCAATTGCAATATTTTCCCTTAAAATCAGCAACTTTCAAATCCGACCGAATTAGGAAGGAGTGTCAGCCCCTCCTCTATCCCGTAATTTTAAAAAAGTAAAAATTTCAAAAGACTCACGGAATTTCAAAAGGTTTTTTTCACTTTCTTGTGTATGTATTCTCTTCCCTAAATAATCTCCATAAATAAAGCACAAAAAGAGATTATCAATTCCTATCTATCGTTTCATATTTCCCCTAGATAAAAACGTATCTATAAGAATCTCCTTAAAATTTTCTTAATCATCATATTTATAAGAATAAATTTCTAATAATAAGGGATTTGCGAAGGGATTTGATGGAATTTATTGCAGTATTTACTTTTCATTTTTTTTTTCTTGGATGGGGCAACTTTAACGTGCTGTGTGAACTTGGAAGCAATTGCCATAATGTCCATTTGTGTATTTTTTCTATTTTGCTCATCTAAAAAGGCTACTGATTTTGAAACCTAATAATCAAAGACACCACCTATATACATTGAGCTTTGCACGGGCAAGTGAGTAGTTTAATTTCTCCTTTCATTTTGTCGTTTTATACAACACCTTTACTGTCTACTACTTACATATCTTTGTATACTGCAGACTATTCATCCTACAATGACCTAAATAAAAGGAGGCAGATGGTGCTTCTTTTATTTTTATTTTTTTGAAAATTGACATTTATTAATAAAAACTATAACAAGGAACAAGATGTCCCCTGAAATAGTAGATATAACATCCCAGTTACATCATGATGCAATCGTTAGTCTACAGACAAATATTCCCGAAAGCCTCGGGTACACAATGGATGACCATGTCGTCCGATGTTACACCCTTTTTCGCCAATTTGTCGGCCATTTCATTAGCCGAGCGCCTTCTATGCACAATCCTTGGTCCTAACTCACGAACCAGATCCTTAATTTCCACAACGAGACAATGTATCCGCCAGGTTGCCTTTCAAAAGTTATTGGCCCATGCAATCGAGTTCGTGGAATCCCCCTCGACAATCAACCGTTTTGAACATGGTACTTCTTTCTTTCATTTAGTTTAGGCAGCTCCCTTTATTTTAAATTTCTCTGATTGTTGTTCTCCGTTTTCCTGGTGTATTTTTTTCTCAATGATCTGTTTTATGGTGACAAATCAAAATTTATTTTGTTGTCATGTTTCTATAGTTTTAAATCCATAATTTTTATCAGTTCCAAAGCTTTTGATTTCACCCCTTTATTTATAAGCTTTACGACTCAAAAATAAAATAAAATGATAAGACAAGGTGAGTCCCTGTCAGCATCTAAACGTGGTAGTGCAAATATCGGTAGCCTTAATTAATTCTATAATCTTGATGGACATAAGTCTTTTTCATCTTTAAATTTATTTTTTATTTTTTCTCTATCTAGGGTATTATGTTTTATGAAGAAAACAACTTCTTGAGCAACTTCTCCTGTAAAATTTTATATCTCAAATGTCCATAATTTGCAGTTTTGCTCATAGATCCGTCTCCGATATTTGGTCGATTCATGACACCCCTGTGAGCAATTGAATTATGTACTTATTTTATATCTTATAAATATTTCTTCTTTCTTTCCTTTTTTTTTTTACTTCATATCAAATCCCTCTGCGGGCTTGATCAATGTGTAGGCTTACCAGATGTTCTAGATTCCCGCTTAAATCCAGCGGTGTTACAGCACAAAATGGAAGGTGTCCAATGTGGTATTATCCATCTCTTCTGCTCGGAAAGATCATGTTGTTGGAGATTCCGCTAAATTTAAATCTACTTTTGCATGCCTTTTTAGTTAAATACATTTTATCTACTCATTTTTGTTGTGAGTGTCTTTTCATGTTATGCTAAATACAACAAGAGAAGGGCTGCTTCGTGAGGGAGTCCTCTTTTCAATAAAATGAGCCTTGCCTACTGTGTGGCTCATTGGATCCCACTACCTTTAGTGTTTGAAGAATTATGATATTTTACTAATTTCTGAATGTATTACAATGGATATCAAAGTGTGCTTATATAGAGCACATAAAAGATAAACATAGAAAGAAATAAACATAACCAAGGGAAGAAATAATTCTAGAAACCTACCTACTAAGATTAGCCTAATTGCTAATTTAAGCTAGCTACCTAATCTAGCCAGGTTACCCCATTCAACCCACTTGCCTAATCTAGCACCATGATGATCCAACGGTGTGCATTCAACTTAATCTGATTGTGAGATCTCACATATTCTAACATGCCCCCTCAAACATATGTTGATTGAAAAATCAACATACGTTTGATTACAATGATATTCCCCAATAAGAAAATAAAATTTTCTCCCCATAAGAAAATAGAATCTTTTGATTTGAAGAGCACTGCTGAAGATTGATGATGAATATCCCTTAATGTTCTTGCCGATGATAACCGATATTGAATGCCGAAGAAGATGGCGCTTGTTGATGTGTCACGAAGAGGGTTTAAAAGCCAATATATCATAGCCTCAAAAGAGCTAGATGATACTCAAGCCTTGATGGGCGAGTAGAAATGGGTCACTATGGACCAATACCGGAATGGGCAAGAATGAGCCACGATGGGCAAGAATGGGCCACGATGGGCGAGAAATCATGGGTCGGTAAAATACCGATCCTTATGGAATTTGACTCTCTCAAGCACGAACCTCAAAGAATGGAGGCCCCTCAACTGAGTAGAGTAATCAACTTCAGGCAAGCACCTCGAAGAGTACCTCAACTGAAATAGGACAAAGAAAAATGGATGGAGAAGGAAAAAAAAGACAACAAGCGGCTCAGATGACAAATATTGGGACAATACGTGAAAAGCAGTGCATATATCAAATATGGGGTATTGAAAGAAATTAAGTGCATTAAAAATACTAGGGGAAATATAGAAAATGAAATCAAGGGGTGCATGAATCAAAAGACTGGATTTTGAAATACCAAAAGGTGTGCAATTATGGACATGGAGAATGGTAGATTAAGGAAAACAAAAGGAACAAAAAACTAGGGCAGAGACTACAACCTAAGACGAGGGAAAGAAAACCTAAGGAAGAAGAGGTAAGATTGGCGCAACTGGTAGAGGTGTTGATGATGGGTGCAATGCCCGGCGTGGGAGATTGTAGGAGGCCCGGTGGACGGCTAGATCGGCCGTCTGCCGGAACACTATGTTGCAAACTTCACGGTCAAGGCATCTTAGGACCGAATTGCTTTGATACCATGAAGAATTATGATATTTTACTAATTTCTGAATATATTACAATGGATCTCAAAGTGTGCTTATATAGAGCACATACAAGATAAACATAGAAAGAAATAAACATAACCAAGGGAAGAAATAATTCTAGAAATCCTACCTATTAAGATTAGCCTAATTGCTAATTTAAGCTAGCTACCTAATCTCGCCAGGTTACCCCATTCAACCCACTTGCCTAATCTAGCACCATGGTGATCCAACGGTGTGAATTCAACATAATCTGATTGTGAGATCTCACATATTCTAACAGTGTTAGGTTCGTATGATTGGCATAATTTTTAGTTTGTAGGAGATTCAAAGCAAGGTATATTGGATGAACGGTTCAGATCAGTCAAGAGTCTGATATCCTCTCTCATTTTTCATATCCACTAAGTTTTGGTTTTTTTTTATATAATAATATTTTATTTCTTTGAATTTTATTACTTTTCCCTGTATGCCCTTGCATCTGCACGAGTTTCTTACTAGTGGGTCTGTCTCTCTCTACACACACACACAGATATATATATATATATATATATATATATATATATATATATATATATATATATATATATATATATAGAGAGAGAGAGAGAGAGAGAGAGAGAGAGATCTGCACTAAGTTGTATTTATTTAGTTTTTTTTTATGTATTAATAAGTTAACATAAAAGTAGAAACCCGACCAAGCTGTTCCATATCATTTTCTAATGCAAAAGACATAGTGATACCTCAATGGTCTTGACTGCTGGTTTATTGATAATCTTCAGTAGCCGCTCAATCTCCAAATCTTCTTCTTTGGACAGACTTATGCTCCCTCTTCCTTCCACTACATTGCCATTGATAGAAAGAGAAAGTAGTAGAAAAAGTAGCAAAAACATTTCCTTCAAACCCAGCCCACGATTAAGAAACTCCTCTCTCAAATCCATTGAAAAAAAAATTCCCCACCTCCTTTTACATAGCATGGATTCCTTGTATATTTAAGGAAAAAAATCCCCCATTCTTTAAGAAGAGATTCACAATTACTACTGAGAGAGAATAAAAAAGTAAGGAGTGATCCCTCAAGATAACAACAAATTAGAAAAGGAAATAGACTTACTAAAAGAGAATTAAAAAGGAAGGAGTAATCCAACAAGATAAGAGGAACCTAAAATGGAAAGAGTGACTCAGATAGATTGGCATCAGAGGTGCATGGAAACAAATTGTTGCCTAAAAAAATCAAGGGAAAACTATTAGAAACCCCCTAGTTAAAAACATATCTAAAAGAATCCCCTCCAATTTTTCATAATTACCAATGATACAGTTTTGTGCCTAAAATAGCTGAAATACAGGTGTGACAATCCAAAAGGGGGGGGGGGGGGTGAATTGGTCAATTAGAAAATTTAGGCTTAATTAAGGGAGATTAAAAATTAATCTTCTAAATATATATATAGAGAAAACGATTCCTACACATATGTGTAGAGAGTTCTCTACACACTAACTTAAAATACAGTGGGGGCCCACATTGTTTGGGTGATCCAAACCATTCATTTTTAAGGCCCTTACAATCCATCCAGCATGTATCGAGCGTATTTCCTCAGGTGGTGAACCATCAAGAAGTATTACAAGAGAAGCACTATTTTGGTGGCCTATAATTTTTGGCTGCCATACATTGAGGACTGCCCTGGATCCGAACGGCTTTCTACGATTTTTGTAAGTAGATTGAAATGCAAACTGAGCAATAAACACATTTTTGTTAGTCAGCTATGTGGAAGCGATAAACAAACACAGATTATAACAGACTAATTAAATCGATCATATACTAATAAGAAAATAAAGATACATTTTTATGATGTTCCAATTATTCAGTCACTGTTTCCATGTGTACGAAAGTAGGGGTATATTTTTATTTAAATAAAAATTACTTTATCATTAAATTTTTTATTAATTTGGTGTTGAACACATGGTGCGAAAGGTAGGGTTGTTAGATATTGTTAGAATATGTGGGATCCAACAGTTAGACTCGGTTAAGATCTCACCGTTGGATCATCTTGGAGGTAGATTGGGTAAGTTGGCTAACTGAAGCAACTAGATAAATTAGCCAAGTGGATTAGAAGAGGCAAGCAAGAGAGATTAGGAAAGTAGATTTGATTAGGTTAGATTAGAATATTCTAGTGTTATCTCTTTCCATAGTTGTCTTGATTTATTTCTATGTTTATCATATAAGTGCTCTTTATAAGCACCATCAATTGTCTTTGTAATTTATCCAAGATATTCAAGAATGATAGAAATTCTCTAAAATTCTTCATGGTATCAGAGCAAATCGGTCCATACTGATAACAACATCCGTTCGTGCGTTCTCCGACGAACGGCCGATCTAGCCGTCCGCCCGGCTTGTTAGCTGTAGGAATTCATGCCCGGCCACCAAACACCTCTACTCTTGCTGCAAATCCAACTTGTCTTCCTATCTGCCTCTCCTTTCCACCGAGATCTGATCTATCCTTGTCCTCACCGTCCATCTCTGGCACTTCTCCCTGGTCTTGTTTTACATTGATTCAAGTTTTCAAGATCCGTCTCTACTCGTCCCCTTTCAATCCCCAAAACTGTACCTGCCAAGTGTGAAGCGGTTTGCACTCAGACCATTGGTTTTGCAACTTGTAGAAGGTGCAAGCTATTGTCGTTGGAGCAAGGAGAATAGATCATTCCTTCGTTGGTGTTGAGGTCGGTCACAAGGCCATCCTAAGGTTCTTGAGTTGCTTCTCCTTGGGTTTTTCGATATGTGTGAGTACAAAATATTATTGAAGGCAAAAGAGAAGACTTGTAAGGGCCTTGAGAAAAAGAAGATAAGAGGTAAAGAAGATGAAAATGCCAACCCTATAGCTTTATTCATTAGGCACCTTCTCATTTGTCTTTACAAACCTCATAACCCCAATGTTGTTCTCTGCACCCCATTCTTTCCCTTTTTTAAGATTTGCATCTTGGAATTTCCTATTGGCTTGAATCCCTTCATTTTACCAAGTGCACCCCTTCCTTCGTCTTATGTGAAATGCATAACCCCCATATTCGATATGTGCACACTTCTTTTCTTGTTTTGTTCAAGTTTTGTCTTGTTGTTGCCGTTATTACAGTTGTCGTTCATTGCCGCCCATCTTATTTTCCTTTTTCTCCAAATTTTCAAATCTTTATTTTTTTTTATTTCAGTTGAGGTGCCTTTCTTAAGGTGCGTGCCTGAAATTGATCGCTTTACTCAGTTGAGGGCCTCGATTATGAGGTTCGTGCTTGAGAGAGTCAAATTCCATGGGGATCGGTATTTGCAGACTCATGTGTCTGGCCCATTGAGGCCCATTCTCACCCATCAAGGCATCCTTTTGCCCATTCCGGCATCGGTCCATAGTGATCCAATTCTTGCCCATTCCGGCTTTGGTCCATAGTGACCAATTTCAACTCGTCCATCAAGGCTTGAGTATCATCTCGTCCCATCGAGGCTATGATCTATTGGCTTTTAAGCCCTATCCGTGACACATCAACAAGCGGCATCTTCTTCGGCAACCATCATCAATGATCATTGGCAGCAACATCAGTCTTCATTAAAAGATCTTCGTCATCGGCTTTTGGAAGTGTGCATCAAATCGGTTGATTTTGATTACATTTGTAATTTGGGGAATTCTATTGCATTTGGGAATTTTTGTTGTCAAACGGGTATTGATTTTCAATCCATATACGTTTGAGGGGGCATGTTAGAATATGTGGGATCCAACAGCTAGATTGGGTTAAGATCTCACCGTTGGATCATCTTGGAGGTAGATTGGGTAAGTTGAGGGAAAACGTGTTGAGTTATCAAATGATTCCATTGGTTTTCCCAATGAAATTCTACAAGAATGCACATAGTTTGTAAATTTTGCAGATTTTGATGTAAAAAGCTACTTGATTTTTAATTGATTATTGAGTGTGTAGGTCCGGTAGACTTGATTCACATCACTTTTCAAGTCTAAGTTTCCAATTATTTGAATTATTGTTGAACATAACTACTCTTTCCTCCCGTCATAAATTTAAATTTGAATTAACATGGGATGATAATAAATGTGACTTACATGAAATTTGGCTGAATCAGGGCCCTGAGCATTTGAAGGATATCCTTTCCCAAAATTTGGGGAAGATTTAGCCCTTATTAGGTCTTCCTTTTTAATTCTCCTAATAGGAACTGTTCCTCGTGGGCACCCTCCATTCTTGAGTCCTATCTTTAAAGACATACCTAATGATGAAGCTTTTTTTATCTTTAATAACTTTTGGAAGAGATCCTGGACCCATCTGCATAAAGGAAATTTCCATCAGTAAAAGTATGGTTTTAGTTTCTTCCAAGAAAAGAACATATTTTTCATAGTTAATCATTTTATTTCCCAAGGTGATGTCAAAGAAAAATAAAATCTCAAAATTAATACATAACGGACAAAAGAACATATCACTTCAAGTGTTAAGAACATAAGGAGAAAATAAAAAAACCTGGATCTTATGATTCTTCAATAAGGGATGATCAAAAGCGGGTTGTTTGTTGATATCAACACAACTAAATGTCTGTCCATATCCATCCTGCAAAAAATGTAAAGGTCAACAATATTTGTATCATTTTACCAATATGTGTGTGTTGTATCAACGTTACAATATGTGTGTGTTTGTGTGTTGTGGTAATTGTGTATGTGAGTGTATGTATGTTTATGTGCATGTGTATATGCATGTTTGTTAGTGTGAGACAGATCATAAGCTCAAGTAAATCCTTGCAAGAGGCCCTTTCAAGGGAGCCAAATTATGCCCAACCCTTTAAAAAAATCTTAAAATTATTAGTGTACTACCATTCTCACTTGTGCTTCTACGCTTTGTTCTGTTAAGAGATAGAAAAGAAGAAAAATACATTCAGAAATTCAAACCGTAGTCCCTATTTCTCCAGATCCTATATATAAGCTTATCTGCGCTGGAGTGCAGAAACAGGGTGAGCCCACATTGTTGGGGTGATCCAAAGCATTCATTTGGAAGGTCCTATCATAGATAGAGTGTCCACAAAAAATCAACTCCATTGGATCATCCTAACCCTTCCATTTGTGGAGGAGAAAAATGGGCAGATTTATGGATAAACAGTGTCTGTGCATTTTCCCCTCCACTATTGGATCGGTTAGAATGATCCTATGGATCTGATTTTTGGTACACATGCTATCTATGGAATGGCCTTCCAAATGGATGCTTTGGATCACCCCATAAATGTGGGCCCACAGGACTTATCAGCACTCGAGCGTAGATAAGCTATCTTCGCTCGAGGTCATAAACCTTTTGCTCATAAAATGCTTTGGATATACCCATTTTAATCTCCACAAATGGAAGGGTTGGGATGATCCTATCAAGCTGATTTTTTGGGCACACCCTATCTATATGAAGGCCTATCAAATGAATGCTTTGGATCATCCAAGCAATGTGGGGCCCCCTATGTTCGTGAGCTCTACCTCATATAACCTTATATGAGCTCTAGCTCACAAACATTTTTCCCTATATATATATATATATATATATATATATATATACTATAATAAGCGGGGAGGAAAGTGGCAGCTTTTCTCATTTTCTCATAATTCTATTAGGCCACATTTGGATACCAGCAAGATTTAGAATTGGATTTAGTTGATACTTTGAACTGGATCAGATCCTTAGATATCCAAATCAGCTACAACAGTGCAAAAAATTCCAATTTTCAAATATTTTCTGCGAGACATTATTTGGAAATCAATATTTGTGGCAACTTCCGTCACCATCGCTCGTCCTGGGCGTTGCTTCGGCAGCAGTGAGAAATCCCTCCCTCCCTCCTCTCTCTCTCTCTCTCTCTCTCTCTCTCTCTCTCTCTCTCTCTCTCTCTCTCTTAAAACATGATCATGAAGATCATTGATGTGTTTTGTATCCAAAACTCAAATTCAAATCAAAATACAAATGCATGAGGTATCCAAACGGGCCCTTATATTTACACGTAGGATTGAAAATCAAAATACCCGCTTTATGTAAGGGAATGTGGGAAGCTGGGGGTTGTGCCATGTGGCACCCCCTCTGCATTCCGATTTTCTACATGGCAAGAGAAAACGTTTCTCTTTATATACCCGTCTAATCCCATTGCTTCCGCATAAATTCGTTTCCTATTCCACGTATATCCATAAATTAATATTAATTCAATTGCAATCTTTTCCTTTAAAATCAGCAACTTTCAAATCCGACCGAATTAGGAAGGAGTGTCAGCCCCTCCTCTATCCTGTAATTTTAAAAAAGTATGAATTTCAAAAGACTCACGGGATTTCAAAAGGTTTTTTTCACTTTCTTGTGTATGTATTCTCTTCCCTAAATAATCTCCATAAATAAAGCACAAAATGAGATTATCAATTCCTATCTATCGTTTCATATTCCCCCTAGATAAAAACGTATCTATAAGAATCTCCTTAAAATTTTCTTAATTATCATATTTATAAGAATAAGGGATTTGCGAAGGGATTTGATGGAATTTATTGCAGTATTTACTTTTCATTTTTTTCTTCTTGGATGGGGCAACTTTAACGTGCTGTGTGGACTTGGAAGCAATTGCCATAATGTCCATTTCTGTATTTTTTATATTTTGCTCATCTAAAAAGGCTACTGATTTTGAAACCTAATAATCAAAGACACCTATATACATTGAGCTTTGCACGAGCAAGTGAGTAGTTTAATTTCTCCTTTCATTTTGTCGTTTTATACAACACCTTTACTGTCTACTACTTACATATCTTTGTATACTGCAGACTATTCATCCTTCAATGACCTAAATAAAAGGAGCCAGATGGTACTTCTTTTATTTTTATTTTTTTGAAAATTGACATTTATTAATAAAAACTATAACAAGGGACAAGATGTCCCCTGAAATAGTAGATATAACATCCCAGTTACATCATGATGCAACCGTTAGTCTACAGACAAATATTCCCGAAAGCCTCGGGTACACAATGGATGACCATGTCGTCCGATGTTACACCCTTTTTCGCCAATTCGTCGGCCATTTCATTAGCCGAGCGCCTTCTATGCACAATCCTCGGTCCTAACTCACGAACCAGATCCTTAATTTCCACAACGAGACAATGTATCCGCCAGGTGCCTTTCAAAAGTTATTGGCCTATGCAATCGAGTTCGTGGAATCCCCCTCGACAATCAACCGTTTTGAACATGGTACTTCTTTCTTTCATTTAGTTTAGGCAGCTCCCTTTATTTTAAATTTCTCTGATTGTTGTTCTCCGTTTTCCTGGTGTATTTTTTTCTGAATGATCTGTTTTATGGTGACAAATCAAAATTTATTTTGTTATCATGTTTCTATAGTTTTAAATCCATAATTTTTATCAGAAAAAAAATGATAAGACAAGGTGAGTCCCTGTCAGTATCTAAACGTGGTAGTGCAAATATCGGTAGCCTTAATTAATTCTATAATCTTGATGGACATAAGTCTTTTTCATCTTTAAATTTATTTTTTATTTTTTCTCTATCTAGGGTATTATGTTTTATGAAGAAAACAACTTCTTGAGCAACTTCTCCTGTAAAATTTTATATCTCAAATGTCCATAATTTGCAGTTTTGCTCATAGATCCTTCTCCGATATTTGGTCGATTCATGACACCCCTGTGAGCAATTGAATTATGTACTTATTTTATATCTTATAAATGTTTCTTCTTTCTTTCCTTTTTTTATAGTTCATATCAGATCCCTCTGCGGGCTTGATCAATGTGTAGGCTTACCAGATGTTCTAGATTCCCGCTTAAATCCAACGGTGTTACAGCAGAAAATGGAAGGTGTCCAATGTGGTATTATCCATCTCTTCTGCTCGGAAAGATCATGTTGTTGGCGATTCCGCTAAATTTAAATCTACTTTTGCATGCCTTTTTAGTTAAATACATTTTATCTACTCATTTTTGTTGTGAGTGTCTTCTCATGTTATGCTAAATACAACAAGAGAAGGGCTGCTTCGTGAGGGAGTCCTCTTTTCGATAAAATGAGCCTTGCCTACTATGTGGCTCATTGGATCCCACTACCTTTAGTGTTTGAAGAATTATGATATTTTACTAATTTCTGAATGTATTACAATGGATCTCAAAGTGTGCTTATATAGAGCACATACAAGATAAACATAGAAAGAAATAAACATAACCAAGGGAAGAAATAATTCTAGAAATCCTACCTACTAAGATTAGCCTAATTGCTAATTTAAGCTAGCTACCTAATCTAGCCAGGTTACCCCATTCAATCCACTTGCCTAATCTAGCACCATGGTGATCCAATGGTGTGCATTCAACTTAATCTGATTGTGAGATCTCTCTTATTCTAACATGCCCCCTCAAACATATGTTGATTGAAAAATCAACATACGTTTGATTACAATGATATTCCCCAATAAGAAAATAAAATTTTCTCCCCATAAGAAAATAGAATCTTTTGATTTGAAGAGCACTGCTGAAGATTGATGATGAATATCCCTTAATGTTCTTGCCGATGATAACCGATATTGAATGCCGAAGAAGATGCCGCTTGTTGATGTGTCACGAAGAGGGCTTAAAAGCCAATAGATCATAGCCTCAAAAGAGCTAGATGATACTCAAGCCTCGATGGGCGAGTAGAAATGGGTCACTATGGACCAATACCGGAATGGGCAAGAATGAGCCACGATGGGCAAGAATGGGCCATGATGGGCGACAAATCATGGGTCGGTAAAATACCGATCCCCATGGAATTTGACTCTCTCAGGCACGAACCTCAAAGAATAGAGGCCCCTCAACTGAGTAGAGTAATCAACTTCAGGCACACACCTCGAAGA
The DNA here is from genome assembly GCF_043159265.1 of Tasmannia lanceolata. Taxonomy (NCBI): domain Eukaryota; kingdom Viridiplantae; phylum Streptophyta; class Magnoliopsida; order Canellales; family Winteraceae; genus Tasmannia; species Tasmannia lanceolata. Next base: position 650,048 of record NW_027518686.1, on the reverse strand, counting down.
GGTACCTCAACTGAAATAGGACAAAGAAAAATGGATGGAGAAGGAAAAAAACGACAACAAGCGGCTCAGATGACAAATATTTGGACAATACGTGAAAAACAGTGCATATATCAAATATGGGGTCTTGAAAGAAAATAAGTGCATTAAAAATACTAGGGAAAATATAAAAAATGTGTTGGATTTTTTATTAAAAATCTAAGTTTCAAATATTCAATAATTGGGCTAAGGCTTTAAGGTGGCTTTTCATATTCCTTGGTCTCCAAAAGTCATGCTCAAAAGGACAAAAGAGTGGGCCTTTCTTGGTGACTCTTTGTATTCCATTTATGGTGGCTCTTTGGTTTTCTCCTTTTAGTTAATGCCTTTAGTTCTCTCATTAAGGGTGATTCCATAAGAATGAAGAGACTCTTCGCTAGCTTCTAACAAGAGAAAAAAAAAGGAGAGAAGGAAAAAGTTCTACACCATTGTTGTGGTGTGTGAAAGCCAACCAAGGGTGTGTCCCATATTTTGGTGTGAGATTAAGATCTTCACAAGAAGCCTCAAAGTGTTTTGTAGAGCCCTTTTTGTTTAACTAGAGAGACTCGAAGCTTTGCTTTCAAAGTGTTTGGTAGGTGCACACCAACACTTAGTTGCTGTTCCTGGAGACGGTTCGGTCGTCAGATCCTTGCACCGGAATAGGGCCGAATAACGTCTTAAGCGAAGCGTTCAAGGACGTACAGCAGCTCTACAGATACTTTTGGATTATCTATTCTCTGTTTGGTATTTTCATCTTTCCCTAAGATCATACTATTGCAGTTTTCATTTTATATTTTTCCCTATTTGCACCAACAATCTTAAGACGTTATTCGTATAAGATGGATACTGCAAGAGCTATGGGTATTGATGGTCTAAAGCTTGAGAACTTTGACAGTTCTGATTTTAACGCTTGGCGTCGAAAAGTGATTTTTGGAATGCAACTTCTGAAAATCTACTATACTGTTCAAGAGGAGAAACCCGATTTTGAAGAGGAGAACTCTAAGGAAGAGGCGGATTGGGATCGTGATGATGACTTTTGTAGAAGTTATTTGCTCAACTGTTTGTCAGACCATCTTGCAGATGTTTATGGGCAAAACAAAACAGCTAAGGCTGTTTGGGATAATCTGGAGTAGCAATATAAAGATGAAGAGAATTTGTCCAAGACTCATCTTATTGACAAGTTTCTAGATATGAAATTTGAAGATGGAAAAGAAGTTTTGCCCCAAGTGAAAGAACTTGAAAAATTGGTATTGAAGCTTGAACAGAAAGCGATAAAGCTCAACAATGTTTTCATTGCTGGAGCTATTGTAAACAAGCTCCCTCCTTCCTGGTTATCTTTCTCTACGGAGATGCGTAGAAGAAAGAAACAAGTTTCTCTTGATGATTTGAAGCGGTTCATTTGTATTGAAGATGAAGCACGAACCCGTTCTCACATTGAGTTGCTTGAGAAGCAGAATGCTACTGCCAATATGATAGAAGCAAAATCAGATAATAACAAGGGAAGATATGATGTGGAAAAGAAGAAGTACAATCCCAAGAAGAAGTGGAACAAAAGGAACCTTACTGTGCAGAAAAAGGATTTTAAGCAGAAAGGTCAATGTTTCAATTGTGGAAAGTATGGCCACTTCGCTAAGGATTGTAGGGCACCACCAAAGAACAAAGAACTGAAGGAGTCGATTAATGTTGTAACTGGAAAGGAAGAGATTTCAGATTTTGTAACAGTAATCTCTCATGTGGAGGGTACTTCAGATTCTACTGATTGGTGGCTAGACACTGGTGCTACTTGTCATGTGTGCACCAACAAGTCACTAGTTTCTTCTTATGTTGCTTCAAAGGAGAAAGTGGCTATGGCGGATCGTTCTACTACTGATGTGCTCGGTTCTGGGACTGTTGTGTTGACACTCACGTCTAGGAAGACTCTTACTCTGAAAAATGTCAAGCATGTTCCCTCCATAGCTAAGAATTTGGTGTCTGACAGTCTTTTATGTGATGCTGGTATGCGTCTTGATTTCCAAGGTGGTAAGGCTGTTCTTTCTTATAATAATGTGTATTTTGGAAATGCTTACCGCACTGATGGAATGTACAAAATGAGCACTGTATCTTCCGTTGTTAATGAAATCACTAGTTCTGATTATCTTCCAAGTTGTGGCATAATAAACTTGGTCATGTTAACTATAGAAAATTACAAGATATGAAGAGTTTGGGCTTATTACCCAAATGTGGGGGTGATAAACCTGGGAAGTGTGAAGTGTGTGCACAAGCCAAAATTGTCAGAAAGCCCTTTTCTAAAGTTACTAGGAGTACAGAGTGTCTTGATTTGATTCACTCTGATACGTGTGATTTCAGAAGTTTCACTACAAAAGGAGGTATGAAGTATTTCATCACCTTCATCGATGATCGCACTCGATTCTGTCATGTGTACTTGTTGAAGTCAAAAGATGAAGCTTTTGGGAAGTTTGTGGAATTCCGAGTCAGGGTTGAAAAGCAACAGAGTCGACCTGTAAAGAAGCTCAGAATGACAGAGGTGGTGAATACCGATCCAATGAAGCGAAGGCATATTTCAAGGAGTAGGGTATTGTGGCAGAAACCACTGCCCCTTACTCACCTCAATCAAATGGAATTGCTAAAAGGAAGAATCACACGCTCACTGAGATGGTGAATTCAATGCTGATCACTGCTGGACTTCCTTCATGTTATTGGGGAGAAGCTCTTTTGACTGCAAATTTTATCCTTAACAGGGTTCCGTATTCAAAGACAAAGGTCACGCCACATGAACTTTGGTATGGTTATCCACCTAGTTTGGATATTCTTAAAGTGTGGGGGTGTCTTTCATATGTCAGAATACCAGATATCAGGAGACCAAAGATTGGGCCAAGGGCTAATATGTGATGCTCGAAGGTTTCTGGATCTTGGCACTAACTCAATCATTGAGGCCAGAGATGCTGAGTTCTTTGAAGACAAGTTCATCAAAGACAAGAATGTTGCACTTAGTGATCTGCCAGAAAACTCTCATGCAGAAGAGTCTATTGAACCAGAGGTTGTCTCCCTACCAGCTTCTCAGGAGGTTATCAATGAAGATTCAACCATGTCTAAAGAAGTTGAAGTGAATGATGATTCCATCATTCCTGAATCTCATGAGCCTCGTTCAAAGCGTATCAAGAAAGCTAAATCTTTTGGGGATGACTTTATGACATACAGTGTTGAAGCAGATCCACATACATTCAAAGAAGCGATGAGTTCTAGAGATGCTCTATTCTGGAGAGAAGCTGTTAATGATGAGATGGACTCATTGATCCAGAATAATACTTGGGAGCTAGTAAATCTTCCTGAAGGTGCTAAGCCCATTGGTTGCAAGTGGGTCTTTAAGAAGAAGTTGCGTGCAGACGGTTCCATAGAGAAGTATAAAGCCAGGTTGGTGGCTAAAGGCTTCACTCAGAAAGAAGGTATAGACTTCTTTGACACTTATGCAGCAGTTTGTCGGATTACAACATTTCGTGTTTTTATCGCCTTAGCAGCAATAGAAGGAATGGTTGTGCATCAGATGGACGTGAAAACAACATTCTTGAATGGTGATCTGACTGAGGAACTGTACATGCAACAACCAGAGGGATTCTGTGTTGAAGGTCAACAGAACAAAGTGTCCAGGTTGATAAGATCTCTCTAAGGTCTAAAACAAGCTCCAAAGCTAGGGCACGAGAAGTTTGACAAAGTCCTCAGGAGTGATGGATTTGGTGTCAGTAACTCTGATAAATGCATATACAGCAAGGTTGATGGGGATAAGGCAGTAATCATCTGTCTCTATGTAGATGACATGCTGATCATTGGGACAGATATACAGATTGTGACTTCTGTGAAAGATTTTCTTTCATCACATTTTAGTATGAAAGATCTTGGAGCTGCCGATACTATCCTGGGGATCAGAGTTTTGAGGACAGAGTCTGGGATTGGTATGGCTCAATCTCATTACATCGAGGGCATGCTGAAGACGTATGGATATTTTGATCTGGCTGAGTTATCTGTTCCATATGACTACAACCAGAAGCTCCATAGCAATACCGGAAGATCTGTAAAGCAATTGGAATACTCAAAGGTTATTGGTAGTCTGATGTATGCAATGCGTTGCACCAGGCCAGATATCGCATTTGCAGTGGGGATGCTTAGTAGGTTTACGAGCAATCCAGGTAAGGAACACTTGAATGCAATCCAGAGATTGATGAGGTACTTGAAGGGTACGCTCAACTTTTGTTTGTTCTTCTCTGGTTATCCATCAGTTGTAGAAGGTTTCTCAGATGCTAGTTGGTGTTCAGAGCCAGACGAGTCTAGATCGATTGGAGGCTTTGTTTTTACCTTGGAAGGTGCTGCGATTTCATGGAAATCCAAGAAGTAGACCATAATAGCTAAGTCTTCTATGGAGTCAGAATTTTTTGCTTTGGAAAGTGCTGGAGATGAGGCTGAGTGGCTCAAAGATCTTCTGCTAGATCTTCCGTTGAAGAAATTGCATTTGTCGGCAATTACTATCTTTTGTGACAATCAAGCGGCCAACACTGTTGCAGAAAACAAGCTCTTCAATGGAAGAAAGAGGACTATTCGTCTGAAGCACAGCTATATATCGGATCTGATAAGTCGAGGGATTACTGCAGTGATCGATGTTCGATCATCAGAGAATGTTGCTGATCCTATGACAAAAGGACTGAAAAGATAATTGGTCATACAGACATCCTCCAGAATGGGACTTATGTCCATTTGAGGTATGAAAATTTGCATTTGCATTTGGGAATGGTCTTTTGTGTTTATATCTACCATTGTAATGACATTTATGGTTCAAAGACTTGTCTACCTAACTTTGTCATTCATGGTCTACCTAACTTTGTCATTCATGGTTCAAAGAATAAAACACAAGTAGACGGATTCATGATTGCTTGCATTTGTTGCATAAAGGACTAAGTGCATTTGTTGCACAAGGGTCTCATTGCATTTATTGCAGAAATACTCTTGTCGGAATGGCTCTCTTGCCTAGATAATCTATTTATATTTGTATCTACCATTAAACTATATTAGTGGTTCAAAGCTTAGTCTACCATCAAATATAGTTCATGGTTCAAAGAATGAAATATGAATGGATTTGTTTTGGTGCACTTTAATATAAATTGTTTGAGACCATTCCTGTGTTAGTGCACTTAACCTGTCGGAGTAGAGGATGGCTGTAAGCCTTAATGAGCCCAAAGCACTTTGTGTGTGGGATGCCTGGCAGGTGCATGCCCTGAGGGACTCACCTATGTATGGGTAGAGGCATATCACCTCTTATGTAGTCTGAGTAGGCAAGACTGCTAGAGCCCTACAGAAAAAATGAATGATTTGAGGTTGGCTTTAATGCCTTAATGAGTCCTGAGTATTGTAGATACTCTAAGACTCACCTATGTGCAGGTGGAGATTTTCCATCTCCCATGTAATCTGAAGGATTGCTAGAGCCCACACAGAAACCTGTCATGGTAAAGAGGTTGGTTGTTACGCCTTAATGTAGTCCGAAGTACTACGGGTACGAGGTGTTTGACAGGAACACACTTAAGTACACACCTATGTTAGGGTGGAGACTATGTGTCTTTTATGGAGCTGGCATACTCCTAGAACCCTCGCAGAACAGGATGAGCACTATGTGTACTATTTGTTTCAGGCAAGCTTGTGAGTAGTGTGGTAGTTCAAGGCGTGGTCCACTACGCACTCGTACTCTGAATCTAGTCATGTGTGATTACTGAAATGTAGAAAGGTGCTGGTTCAAGGCTAAGTCCACCATGTACTTACACTACAATTCAGATAATCTATTTGGAAATAGTCTTCGGATATTTTCATTATGCACAATGTAACTAGAGCTCTCTGAGTTTGTGAATGATTTGAAACTTGTGGGGGATTGTTGGATTTTTTATTAAAAATCTAAGTTTCAAATATTCAATAATTGGGCTAAGGCTTTAAGGTGGCTTTTCATATTCCTTGGTCTCCAAAAGTCATGCACAAAAGGACAAAAGAGTGGGCCTTACTTGGTGACTCTTTGTATTCCATTTATGGTGGCTCTTTGGTTTTCTCCTTTTAGTTAATGCCTTTAGTTCTCTCATTAAGGGTGATTCTATAAGAATGAAGAGACTCTTGGCTAGCTTCTAACAAGAGAAAAAAAAAGGAGAGAAGGAAAAAGTTCTACACCATTGTTGTGGTGTGTGAAAGGAAAGCCAACCAAGGGTGTGTCCCATATTTTTGGTGTGAGATTAAGATCTTCACAAGAAGCCTCAAAGTGTTTGTAGAGCCCTTTTTGTTTAACTAGAGAGACTCGAAGTTTTGCTTTCAAAGTGTTTGGTATGTGCACACCAACACTTAGTTGCTGTTCCTGGAGACGGTTCGGTCGTCAGATCCTTGCACCGGAATAGGGCCGAATAACGTCTTAAGCGAAGCGTTCAAGGACGTACAACAGCTTTACAGATACTTTTGGATTATCTATTCTCTGTTTGGTAGTTTCATCTTTCCCTAAGATCATACTATTGTAGTTTTCATTTTATATTTTTCCCTATTTGCACCAACAAAATGAAATCAAGGGGTACATGAATCAAAAGACTGGATTTTGAAATACCAAAAGGTGTGCAATTATGGACATGGAGGATGGTAGATTAAGGAAAAGAAAAGGAACGAAAAACAAGGGCAGAGACTGCAACCCAAGAGGAGGGAAAGAAAACCTAAGGAAGAAGAGGTAAGATTGGCGCAACTGGTAGAGGTGTTGATGATGGGTGCAATGCCTGGCGTAGGAGATTGTAGGAGGCCGGGCGGACGGCTAGATCGGCCGTCCGCCGGAACACTGTGTTGCAAACTTCGCGGTCAAGGCACCTTAGGACCGAATTGCTTTGTTACCATGAAGAATTATGATATTTTACTAATTTCTGAATGTATTACAAAGGATCTCAAAGTGTGCTTATATAGAGCACAGACAAGATAAACATAGAAAGAGATAAACATAACCAAGGGAAGAAATAATTCTAGAAATCCTACCTACTAAGATTAGCCCAATTGCTAATTTAAGCTAGCTACCTAATCTAGCCAGGTTACCCCATTCAATCCACTTGCCTAATCTAGCACCGTGGTGATCCAACGGTGTGAATTCAACATAATCTGATTGTGAGATCTCACATATTCTAACATGCCCCATCAAACGTATGTGGATTGAAAAATCAACATACGTTTGATTACAATGATATTCCCCAATAAGAAAATAAAATTTTCTCCCAATAAGAAAATAAAATTTTCTCCCCATAAGAAAATAGAATCTTTTTATTTGAAGAGCATTGTGGAAGATTGATGATGAATATCCCTTGATGTTCTTGCCGATGATAACCGATATTGAAAGCCGAAGAAGATGCCACTTGTTGATGTGTCACGAAGAGGGCTTAAAAGCCAATAGATCATAGCCTCAAAAGAGCTAGATGATACTCAAGCCTTGATGGGCGAGTATAAATGAGTCACTATGGACCAATACTGGAATGGGCAAGAATGAGCCACGATGGGCAAGAATGGGCCACGATGGGCGAGAAATCATGGGTCTGTAAAATACCGATCATCATAGAATTTGACTCTCTCAGGCACGAACCTCAAAGAATGGAGGCCCCTCAACTGAGTAGAGTAATCAACTTCGGGCACGCACCTCGAAGAGGTACCTCAACTGAAATAGGACAAAGAAAAATGGATGGAGAAGGAAAAAAACGACAACAAGCGGCTCAGATGACAAATATTGGGACAATACGTGAAAAACAGTGCATATATCAAATATGGGGTCTTGAAAGAAAATAAGTGCATTAAAAATACTAGGGAAAATATAAAAAATGAAATCAAGGGGTGCATGAATCAAAAGACTGGATTTTGAAATACCAAAAGGTGTGCAATTATGGACATGGAGGATGGTAGATTAAGGAAAACAAAAGGAACGAAAAACTAGGGCAGAGACTGCAACCTAAGAGGAGGGAAAGAAAACCTAAGAAAGAAGAGGTAAGATTGGCGCAACTGGTAGAGGTGTTGATGATGGGTGCAATGCCTGGCGTAGGAGATTGTAGGAGGCCCGGCGGACGGCTAGATTGGCCGTCCGCCGGAACACTATGTTGTAAACTTCGCGGTCAAGGCACCTTAGGACCGAATTGCTTTGTTACCATGAAGAATTATGACATTTTACTAATTTCTGAATGTATTACAATGGATCTCAAAGTGTGCTTATATAGAGCACAGACAAGATAAACATAGAAAGAAATAAACATAACCAAGGGAAGAAATAATTCTAGAAATCCTACCTACTAAGATTAGCCTAATTGCTAATTTAAGCTAGCTACCTAATCTAGCCAGGTTACCCCATTCAACCCACTTGCCTAATCTAGCACCATGGTGATCCAACGGTGTGAATTCAACATAATCTGATTGTGAGATCTCACATATTCTAACATGCCCCATCAAACGTATGTGGATTGAAAAATCAACATACGTTTGATTACAATGATATTCCCCAATAAGAAAATAAAATTTTCTCCCCATAAGAAAATAAAATCTTTTTATTTGAAGAGCACTGTGGAAGATTGATGATGAATATCCCTTGATGTTCTTGCCGATGATAACCGATATTGAAAGCCGAAGAAGATGCCACTTGTTGATGTGTCATGAAGAGGGCTTAAAAGCCAATAGATCATAGCCTCAAAAGAGCTTGATGGGCGAGTAGAAATGAGTCACTATGGACCAATACTGGAATGGGCAAGAATGAGCCACGATGGGCAAGAATGGGCCACGATGGGCGAGAAATCATGGGTCGGTAAAATACCGATCCTCATGGAATTTGACTCTCTCAGGCACGAACCTCAAAGAATGGAGGCCCCTCAACTGAGTAGAGTAATCAACTTCAGGCACGCACCTCGAAGAGGTACCTCAACTGAAATAGGACAAAGAAAAATGGATGGAGAAGGAAAAAAACGACAACAAGCGGCTCATATGACAAATATTGGGACAATACGTGAAAAACAGTGCATATATCAAATATGGGGTCTTGAAAGAAAATAAGTGCATTAAAAATACTAGGGGAAATATAGAAAATGAAATCAAGGGGTGCATGAATCAAAAGACTGGATTTTGAAATACCAAAAGGTGTGCAATTATGGACATGGAGGATGGTAGATTAAGGAAAACAAAAGGAACGAAAAACTAGGGCAGAGACTGCAACCCAAGAGGAGGGAAAAAAAACCTAAGGAAGAAGAGGTAAGATTGGCGCAACTGGTAGAGGTGTTGATGATGGTTGCAATGCCCGGCATGGGAGATTGTAGGAGGCCCGGCGGACGGCTAGATCGATCGTCCGCTGGAACACTGTGTTGCAAACTTCGCGGTCAAGGCACCTTAGGACCGAATTGCTTTGTTACCATGAAGAATTATGATATTTTATTAATTTCTGAATGTATTACAATGGATCTCAAAGTGTGCTTATATAGAGCACATACAAGATAAACATAGAAAGAAATAAACATAACCAAGGGAAGAAATAATTCTAGAATTCCTACCTACTAAGATTAGCCTAATTGCTAATTTAAGCTAGCTACCTAATCTAGCCAGGTTACCCCATTCAACCCACTTGCCTAATCTAGCCCATGGTGATCCAACAGTGTGAATTCAACATAATCTGATTGTGAGATCTCACATATTCTAACAGTGTTAGGTTCGTTTGATTGGCATAATTTTTAGTTTGTAGGAGATTCAAAGCAAGGTATATTAGATGAACGGTTCAGATCAGTCAAGAGTCTGATATCCTCTCTCATTTTTCATATCCACTAAGTTTTGGTCTTTTTTTTATATAATAATATTTTATTTCTTTGAATTTTATTACTTTTCCCTGTATGCCCTTGCATCTGCACGGGTTTCTTACTAGGGGGTCTGTCTCTCTCTACACACACACACACAAATATATATATATATATATATATATTTATTTATTTATATATATGAGGAAAAGGATTGTACGCTCGACCGTACCTAAAGTTAGGTACGGTAGAGTGCCAAATCACATGGGTCCCCCATTTTTGGTGGGCATCTAAACCATTCATTTGCAAGGCTCCATCATAGATAGGGTGCATACCAAAAATCAGCACCATTGAATCATCCTAACCCCTCCAAAACTGGAGGCCAAAATGGGCAGATTTGTGGACAAACACTGTCTGTCCATTTTGGCCTCCACAAATGGATGGGTTAGGATGATCCTATGGAGCTGATTTTTGGTATGCACCCTATCTATGATGGGGCCTTGCAAATGAATGTTTTAGATGCTCACCAAAAATGTGGGACCCATGTGATTTGGAACTCTACCGTACCTAACTTTAGGTACGGTCGAGCGTACAATCTTATTCCTCTATATGTATATATATATATATATATATATATATATATATATATATATATATAGAGAGAGAGAGAGAGAGATCTGCACTAAGTTGTATTTATTTAGTTTTTTTTATGTATTAATAAGATAACATAAAAGTAGAAACCCGACCAAGCTGTTCCATATCATTTTCTAATGCAAAAGACATAGTGATACCTCAATGGTCTTGACTGCTGGTTTATTGATAATCTTCAGTAGCCGCTCAATCTCCAAATCTTCTTCTTTGGACAGACTTATGCTCCCTCTTCCTTCCACTACATTGCCATTGATAGAAAGAGAAAGTAGTAGAAAAAGTAGCAAAAACATTTCCTTCAAACCCAGCCCAAGATTAAGAAACTCCTCTCTCAAATCCATTGAAAAAAAATTCCCCACCTCCTTTTACATAGCATGGATTCCTTGTATATTTAAGGAAAAAAATCCCCCATTCTTTAAGAAGAGATTCACAATTACTACTGGGAGAGAATAAAAAAGTAAGGAGTGATCCCTCAAGATAACAACAAATTAAAAAGGAAATAGACTTACTAAAAGAGAATTAAAAAGGAAGGAATAATCCAACAAGATAAGAGGAACCTAAAATGGAAAGAGTGACTCAGATAGATTGGCATCAGAGGTGCATGGAAACAAATTGCTGCCTAAAAAAATCAAGGGAAAACTACTAGAAACCCCCTAGTTAAAAACATATCTAAAAGAATCCCCTCCAATTTTTCATAATTACCAATGATACAGTTTTGTGCCTAAAATTGCTGAAATACAGGTGTGACAATCCAAGAGGGGGGGGGTGTGAATTGGTCAATTAGAAAATTTAGGCTTAATTAAGGGAGATTAAAAATTAATCTTCTAATTAAGCACTAATTAGTCTAACCCTTGTTAAAATATGTATATCAATAAAAGCTAGGATTTAGATTTTCTAATCATGCACATTTACTAACCCTTGTTCAAATGGATAACATAATGCAATTAGGGTTTATTACATTTAACACAAGCGCATTTACTAACCCTTGTTCAATTAAGGTATAAACACAAGTAAGGTTAGAGATTACCAATCACCACGCGTGCAAGAGAAGGAGAGAGAGAGAGAGAGAGAGAGAGAGAGAGAGAGAGAGAGAGAGAGAATGCACACCACAATGATGACACCAAAATTTTATAGTGGTTAGGTCACAACTTGACCTACTCCACTCTTCCAAGTTTGGCTCCTTGGTTACTCCACTATGGTGAGATTTCCAGCCTAATCTCGAAGCTCTTACAATAAGCTTTTCCATTCTCAAGGGCCAAAGCGAAGCCCGTGGCACGAAGCCTTGGCAAGGGAGTCAAACCCTTGCACATGATTCACCTTTCTTCACGGACCGAATCAGAGACCCTTTTTTTCACCTTTCTTTATGGGCCGAAGAGGAGACCCTCACATGAAGACCAAATAAAGAAAAAAACTCTCTTGCCTCTTAATAGGCGGATTACAACATTGAAAGCTTACATTCACTCCAAGAAATAAACAAATAAAAGCCCTATGGAGTGCCTTTTGATAACATGTAGAAATGGAAGATCAAAGAGGTTTTTAGCCTTTGAATTCAAAGGTTGAAGCTCAAAGAGAAATGGGATTTGATCTTTCTCAAATGTTCAAAAGCTTGTGGAGATAGGTTTTAATCATGTATATATAGAGTATTTGAAAATATGACCGTTTGGTGTAAAACAGTAAATATTTGGCTTGAAAAAGTCAAGCAGAAAATACCCCAACGGCTAGTTTGCTCGACCACGGCGGTCGATCGGGCTACATTGGTCGCCCGCCCCTATCGGGCACCCTACTCTATTTTCAAATTTGTTACCGTCGCGGTCGACCAGCGAGGGCTTACTGTTTGCTCAAAAAATTTGGCTCAAAAAACCTATCTCGGTCGACCAACCCACGGCGGTCGCCCGCCCTAAACCTAATTGGATTGTTCTGTTTGAAACAGAAATGCATCCGCTGTCGCCCGGTTTAACCCGGTCGACCGGCTCGATAAAATTCGAGATGGCCTGGATTTTCAGGTTCCATCCCGTGGTCGCCCGGCGTAGCCCGGTCGACCGGCCCTGAGTGAAATTCCATTTTAACTTTAAAATCCAGGGGCTTTTGGGCAATGGTCTTTGGGCTTAAGCCCAAGGTTTTCGAACACATTTTTGGGTGTGTTGATGGTTTTCAAAAATGTAAAATGTTAAGTATAAAAATCATTTGAAAACTTTTTGAAAGTGCATTTAAACATAAAATCAAGATGACTCCAAATACATTCTAAAAATAAGAACCTCGAGTCTTCTTGGAATGTCTTGGCTCCTTTGCACTTTCTTGGACTTCTTCAGCTTGAGTGAACATCTTGAACTTTGTCTTGGCTCTTGTGACATGTCCTCCAATCTTCAATGCATGTTGAGGTACATGAGGTGTCACCATGGCATGTTCAACTCCAAGCTCCTTCTTGACACTTGCTTAGGAACTTGTGGGATCTTCATGTTGAGCTTCTTTACTTGAGCATCTTCAAATGAGGATGACTCCAATGTAGGTGCAAGCTCTTAGTTCCTTTGATCCTTGATCCACAAGTCATGTGTGGTGAAGAGTTGTGTAATGACGATTATGACATGAAATTCATGTATTCAACACAACACCTCAAAGCAACACATCAGTCCATAAATGCTAATCAATTTAGTTTGCTAGCATCAAAACAAGAAGGTAAGGTGAATGATTAACCCATGGGAACCCTTGGGCTTACAATAGCTTTTATTTTTTTCTCCTACGCATTATACACTTCATTATATTACCCTTAGAAATCCCTAAAATCTCTCCTCGAACAGACTATTATTATTCAAAAAGTACTATCTAGACCACACCGTAGGATGATCCAAACCACCCATTTGATGAGCCACAACGTAAATAGATTGTGGCACAAAAATCACTTCCAAAGGATGATCCCTATCGTTAGATCTATAGCAATTTTCAAAATATGCAGTCCCTCTATAGATCACAGGCTTGGGATTATCTAATGGCAACGATTTTTGGGCCACATCCTATTTACCTTGTAGCCCATCAAATGGATGGTTCGGATCATACACCGGTATGCCCATCAAATGGATGGTTGGGTTATACTACGGCCTGCCCATCAAATGGACAGTTCGCATCATCCCACCGTACGTCACATACAATACTTTTTAAGAAATAACGGCTTGCACCATTTTTATCTAGGGGGTTTCTAATAGTTTTCCAAAAAATTGATTTGTAGGGCCTTGTAGACACCCAATTTTGTCAAGGTGGAACTAATGATAGGTTGTCGCCAGGAAGAGTCTAATGACAAGTCCCAGAGCCCTGTTGTCTTTCGCTCAATCTCTCTCTAGATTATGAAACTAGGATAATGTTTCAAAAATGAACTTTACCTCGGAGGTGAAACAAAAGCCCGTCTTTACATGGTATCCTGCCTTTCACGGCACGTCCAAAAAGTCTGTTTCCACACGACCTTTCATCCCGAGAAGTTAGCTTTGGGTAAAAAACATTCGTGTTTACCCAAAAACATTTCGTGTTAAAAAAACTACTGATATTAGGTTCATTGGAATCTCCTCGGAAGGAGGATTCCAACGGATCTGACCGCGTGAGATTGGGAGTCCAAACGGAGGAGTTACGGTCCGCCGAAACTTTCCGAAAACCCGTCAAAAGAGATGAAAAATCACATTTTTCGAAGCCAAAAGGACGAAAAATCACATTTTCTAAAATCTTGCCGACCTGTCAGTGTTAGGGCCCAATTCACAACTTTCGAATTGGGATAACTCCTAATTTCGCAGAGCGCAAAAATTTCCCAATCTGTGAATTTGGGAGTCGACCCCCTACAAATAGGGGGTAAGAGTAAATCAGATTAAAAAGATTTAAAAACGGTTTAAAAATCTCTCTGGTTAGTTTTTAACCTCTGGTTTTTCCCTTTTTTGGTTCTTTTATCATTAACTCTTATTTAACTCTTCTTTAACTAATATTTGTTGTTACTCGCTAAAACTAAAAAACTAAACAAACACTCATTCAATATTATATTCATTGTATCTTATTAGTCTCTCTTTCTCTATGCATAGTAGAGACCGAACATAACTAGATTAGAGATTAGATTGATGAATGCATTGTTATTCGATTATCTCATCATTCTTTGAGACATATAGCTGCTTATTCCTAAAACTATTACTTTGTTAAATGAGTACCATATTTATTTTCTAGCAAATTATGACAAATAATCAGTTTTTTTTATATGTAAGTACGTGTACGGGGCGTATCTCATAGCATCTTTCCTACAGTCATGTGTCACTTTGTTAAGTTCCGTGCCTAGCTATTTTACAAGATCATATTTCTTTTAAAATGGACACCATAACCCCTCACCAACTGTATTGTGGTTGGGAGGTTGCTCTACCTGATCTAATTGTGACAAGCTCTGTATTCATTATCTACATATAGACCTTGCTGCATGGATACATGCTTACCATTATAATTGGCTCTCATGTCTCAAGTTATATATAAACATCATAAACCTAATTATTGACCATTTAGTCGCATTGAACTCATATACATCCATTCTGTTAACAGTATGAGCACATGATGTTGCTGGACTTGCTCAAGAAGGGCCATCTAGAGCCGAGAAAAAGATCGGTCGAGGGATCCATGCATTCCAAATCCGCGATCACCCCCTGTTCAAAAGCCATTGCTTCTTTCTTATAAGGGAGGATGGATTTGTTGACGATTTTAGCTTCCGGAAGTGCATAGATAAGATAATCCCCTTGCCGGATAACATGAAGGCGCCTGGAAAAGGAGATGCTGATAAGAAATCCCATGGTGGTGGCCGTGGCGGTGGTGGTCGTGGAGGAAGAGGTGGGCGCAGCCGTGGAAGAAGAGGTGGGTTCAGAAAATAAAATTCTAAGTGTTTATTCTCAGCTATGGGTGGAACTATATAGTTGAGAAAAACAAGTTTTTTGATATGTTATATTACTTGCAAAACCTATATTTATACACAAATTTTGACTGCTAGAATTGCTGATGACTCAAAAATAAGTATAAAAGATTTGATTATTACTTTTTATGTTGGAGGCTGGTATTGTTTACCCATACCAGGTTTTTTGTTTGGAGAAACTGTATACAACTTGGGAGAAACTTACATGGGTGGTGTCGTCTGCATTTATGGGTGTCAATACCAATCCCATTGCTTATTTCAATGGGATTAGATAAAGGAAAGATTATATTCTTACATCAGAGATTTGGCAGCCATGAAGGCCACAACCATATTGTTTCTTTTAATTTTTGCTGGGGATGTTAGTTTTTTGCAATGACATAGGGTATCCCCACGCCATTTTTTAGGGCAGGACTATTCCCTACGGATGCGTGCGATCACCCGTAAATATAAAAGCATGGTTGTCTTATCATTTCCCTTAGTTATTTATTTTTTTAGCGTTTTCTCATACTCTCCTCAGTCCTTCTCAGGTCTCTCTCCCTTTGCCGCCCTTCCTGGCCATTGGGTAAGATATTTCATGGAGAAAGCTTTTGTTGTTGCCGGTTGCATAACCTGTCACCTAAAAAGAGAGGAAAAGTCCTTGTTGGCTCATGTCCACTTGTATTCTTTCCCTTGACAACCAAACGCCCCTAACTTTGGCTACATTTCACCTCTCCAATCTCTCTCTATTATGACACTTCACTTTCCTTTTCCACCCGAAGAAGACAATCAAACAAAGACAAAATGAATTGGGAGATCATCACAGGCGTAGATGTCTGTGATGTCCATTTTATTGTGTTGCTCGATGATCTGGACCATTCATCTGATTGGCATTAAGGTACAAAGTCCACTGCTTTAACTATGAGATCGGTTTGATTGAACTGAGTCGGCCTCCTACTAGTCTTTGAACCGTGCCTATTCATGGTATGGTCCATGGGTGCTACCATCTAAAGTGCTAAACAATATGGTAGTGGTAAATATAGTTTTGCTGGCAGTTGTAGAAGATAGGCAAAGAATTTCTGCATGGAAGGAAGCTTTTCTTTAACACTGGATAAAGAGGAACTAAGATAGTGGTGCCCACATGAATACATTTCTTAGCCCTCTCATAGATGGGCTGTGCCCGAAAATGAGGACTGTTGGATGATCCAAAACCCTTCAATTAATGGAGATTTAATTATGTCCTTCTTTGTTTGATGCCAATGTAATGAAAGCTACTCAAATGGAAGGTTTTAGATTGTTTCCATCGCCCTGATTTTGGGGCACAACCTATTCACATTGTGGCCCATCAAATGGATGGTTTGGATCATCCTTTGGAGTTGTGGTCGTACAGTAACATTAAGGCCCAATCGTAGGCCCTACCCATATTTTTCAAATTGAATTGTACGGTCCACACCATAGGATGATCCAAGCCGTCCATTTAATGGCCCATAATGTACATGTGTTGTGCCCCAAAATCATTTGCATAGGATGATCACAACCCTCCAATCTAGAGAGGTTTCCATAATAAACAATTTCTCTTTAAATCTGAGGGCTAGGATCATCATATGGAAATGGTTTTCTGGGACACAACCTATTATGATGTGGCCTATCAAATTGATGGCTTGGATTATCCTATTGTGTGGGCCATATTTCATTTTAAAAAAAACTGGGGGGGGAGAGAGAGAGAGAGAGAGAGAGAGAGAGAGAGAGAGAGAGAATCAGCGTTCAGTTTTAAAGTTTCTTTCTTACTTTTACACTTGGGGAGAAAAATATCAGGTTTCAGTTTAATGCTTGTTTGATACTCTTGTTCGATATAGTAGTAGATTCGAACCAATCACAAACTAGAAACAACCATGTTCATTTTTTAAGAAACTGGACGGGCCCTTCAGCTTAAGGCTTCTTTCTGACGCTTGGAGGGAGAAATATCAGCGCCCACTTAGTAATGCTTCTTTCTTACTCTTAAGCTTGCGGGGAAAATATCAGCCTTCAGTTTAATTCTTCTTTCATACTCTTGTTCGATATAGTAGTAGATTCGAACCGATCACAAACAAGAAGCAACCATGTTATACTTAGTGAGGAGTGTATCCATATTAGCCGGCCTCTCCTTCATC
This sequence comes from Tasmannia lanceolata, assembly GCF_043159265.1. Taxonomy (NCBI): domain Eukaryota; kingdom Viridiplantae; phylum Streptophyta; class Magnoliopsida; order Canellales; family Winteraceae; genus Tasmannia; species Tasmannia lanceolata. The sequence continues at coordinate 632,553 of NW_027518686.1, read as the reverse complement.
CATCACACTAACAATCCCAAATCCTCCTTCATCCATCACACTATCAATCCCAAATCCCAAAAGCTGAGAAAATGGCGAATGAACAGCCAACCACTAGCTTTACCCCAACTCTCCTTGATGGACTCAACGCAATGTCAGGTCTCTCTCTCTTCCTCCCTCCTAATAAAGATTCCTTGTTTGTCTTCTTTATACTTCTTGCCTTAATCATTTTTTTTGTAAACAGAGAGGATAAATGTGGTAATTTAGATAGGACTGCAGTGGCATTCATTTTTTGAAGTTCTTAGGATAACTGGCATTAAAAAAAAAAAAAAAAAAAAAAAACTACAGGGACAGAGTTATATTCTCTGATGTGTAACTTGTAGTTCTCATTTTATTTCTGCTTTAAGTTAAATTCTTAGGTAATATTAGCATTAAAAGAGGTTTTATTTCACTAATACCGCTTCAATTCCTATCAATTTGCTTATTTTTCAGATTGTTGTTGGTGTATAGTAATAAACGTTACAGATTTTTGTGTAATTTCATTTTCGGTGCTTTGACCTCATAGATGTGTTTTTTTATTTCATGACCTTGCTTTGATTTCATTATTATTTGTTGAGAAATAAGGTAAAATAGCAAAGATTGGCTTAGGAATACATGTTTTAGTGTTGAAATATGAAAAAGTAAGAGAAGGTCCAAGATCTTTGGTTAAGTTAAATAATAGGAAACTTTGCCATAAAATTTGTTATTTCCTCTAATATAATGAAGTGTCTGCTCTCTTCTTGTGGAATGTTTTGTTTTAGGTTGGTATTGACTTTCATGATTTCTTAGACTCTTTTGGGGATTAAGTATATGATAGTAAGAGCACAAGGCACAAATGTCTGCAACTTCTAGATTATTATATAATCTATGATTTTAAAACTCACCACTTGTCAACTTAGATTGAGAAATTTATCGCAGGAGTTACACATGTTCCTATTTGTGGGGCTTATGCATGTTCTTGTTTGTTGGGGCTTATGTATGTATGTTGTAGAGAGAGGCAAGAAGTCGTTTACATAAATTGGGTCAACAAAAAGTAATGTGGAATGAAGTTTTGGCATGCCTTGAGGTCCAGCTCATGAAAAAGAAAGTAGTTCCTAGTTACATTGTGAAATACTAATGTTCATCTTCTCCATCAAAGGGTTAATGTAATGTTAACATTTTACAGTGACTAATTAAACACAGCTGAAAAGGGAAAAATTCCATTGTCAAAAGGTTAGGGATTGTCAGATAGTGTGCCACATTACAAAGGAAACCACCTTTTCTCAATATATGCAATAGACTATAGAAACCAATGATACCTTAAAAAATATTTACATCTCCCCTTTTACCATTTAGTCGACCAAATCTGTTACATACCGGTCAATATGGTCTCTTAGATCTAAAAGAGAAAAGACTAAAATTCTCTATTCTATAAAATTGATCTTGTGATCATTCTTTGGAGCTATTTACAACAACAATGCTCAAGCTAATTGATAGTCAAATCTCCAGCTCATGAGTTTCCAAAGTCATTCTACCAAATCGATCAGTTATATCTGGGATGATGATACATTCTCAAATGTTGTGAACACCAGCGCGTGGGGGGTAGCCAGAGCTTGACAAAATTCATGTAGTACAGGGTACAAATGGAAGGTATTGTGACATAAACTTCTGATGGAGAATCCAGGACACTGAAACTATCTCAGTTCCTACGAGAATATCTAAGGCATATGAATATTAATGGTTGCTTCTAATCAATGAGAGACTAATAACTAAATGTAGATGTCTACGAGTAAATAACTAGCATGAAGTGAGGGAACTGTCTCGTATCCCAGTGCCATGGCTGACCAGTACAACACAAGTGCTTCAATACTTGACCTGCAAAGTATAATCCTGAAGACAGCAAAATTCTGATAAATATGTGTGTGTGTGTGTGTGAACTCTCGAAAAAAGTCTATGAAGTAAACACTGCTATATCACGAAGACCCCCCAACTGATGAAGGGTCACCTATCTGATAGCATTTATCTTGAGATGAGAAAGGCACTTTAAGTGTTGCCAATTGTCAGTAGACGATGAACCATGTCCTTCGCAGAGGAATTTGTAATCACAAGTTAGCAAGCAAAGATAACGGAAATTATCATTCTGGATACCGAGTATCTCAGTGATCAAGTAACCACCTAGTAGAACACATGGGATATGCTCGATATAACCCATAATATATAGATATATCCATCCCAATAAATACAGATGATGCTTGGATTCCAAATCAGGCTACAAGAATGGTGAAGAAATGTGGAGAGCCAACAGGCATGTGCTGTCTTCTGATTCCTTTGAGCTTAACAAATTTTCATGGCTAAAAATGCGAAAACAATTTGTGAGAAGCTCACCAGCTTCTCTAATGGTGGACACATCCCTAAATACGAAAGGAGAAATTACCTATGAAGGGCATTGGTTTCTCCATAGATGGCCATGGGCCATGGACCTAAAGATGAGAGGAAGAGTGACATATTTATTTGAGAAATTGAGGAAATACCTAAATCCAAGATTCAGGTAAACTTAATGATGAGGATATGGACTTACATGACTTAGATTATGTAGCTGAAGCAAAGGAAGAGGAATATTTGAATGAGAGGGAGCATCCTAAAACTTTAAGAAGATCCGAAAGATTGAAGATTAAAGCTTCAAAAGATAGCTAGTATGGCTGTTTTGCATAATCTGTAAATAGTTTATGGCAGGATTGTAATGAGAGTGACTAAGGAGGGTGAGGATGTGTCAATGAGATGCTTGACATGTGCACAAGGGACCACTTGCTAGTCTCATGTAGCATTGACATGTGGCCTAATACAGCTGTCCTTGAGCTGTCAAAGATGACAGGTGGCAGCCATCGGTAGGTTCAAGGATCCCACCTCCCTCCATAAATAGAGGAGAGGGTCTCCATTTGAAGGACTGATGAAATCTGAGAATTTAGAGTTGGAGTAGAGGAGTAGAAGAAGGTATGGATTGTAAGATTTCTTCACTCTTTTTGTTTCCGGTTTGAGAGTCAAACATGGAACTCAAATTGTCTTCTTTGCAAATTTCCATTTAAGCTACTGTCTTGTAAACCTGAATATCCAAGCTATAAGTACTCTTTGTGTTCTTCCATTGCTTATCCGTGTTTTGTTCCTAAGTAACTCTAAGATCGAATGAAATGTGAATGTCTGATAAGGAAACAAATTCAGAGTCCGATTGAGCTAGCTACTTCTTTGATCTTAAACTCTTTAAGTTGAAATTCTAATTCCTACTCGATCTATTGCTGATTTTAACGGATCCACATCAGACGTGGTATCAGAGCTTTGAATTGAGAAGAAATTTCTATTTCTCTCCAATCCTAAAGTGATCGTTTGATAGTTTTTGTTGCTATTCTCTCCAAAATTTTCTCTCTCAGTTTATTTCTCCTAATCTTGCTCCAAATACTATAGATCTATGTTTTTCCTTAGTGGATGCAAATCAGTTTCTCACCGATCCAACTAGTTTCTTGTTTTCTTGTAGTACTCCAGCAAACTTCTAAATTTTTTATGTTTTTTTTACTGTCTCTCTCTGTTCGTCCTTTAATTCTAAATCTTGTTTAGAAGTAGAGAATGAAAATTCTTCTTTTGAATTTTGCAATTCATAGATCACTATTCTGAGATTCTTGCATGACACTCCACTCTCAGATCATTGAAGACATGCACATCTAGTTTTTGATTCCTCATTTCTCTGAGTTACAGCGAGGATCAGGAGTGTTAAAATAAACAAAGTATTGTTTCTCGTTCTTAACGGAGTTAAATTTACAAAAGATCTTGATCTTTTGCAGATCCTGGAAGTCCTAAGCGCTGGATCTATCGAGTGTTGCACAATTTCTACTAGATCTGTCACGAAGCCACTATTAGGAGAGAATTCTCATTCTTCCTTGATCCGAACGAGCACATGCATCTCAGATTGTAGCGAGCATTGTGTGAAGCTCTGTCTTTAACAAGTCCTCTCTTGCTCGAACTGTTCTTTTTTTTTTCTCTCACTTCTCTTCACTAGATCAATCACTCTGGATCTATATTCCATAACTCAAGTCTGTAGCATTTCATTCTATCTCCTCAATTCAGAATTGAGCTTTCTCCACAATATCAAGTCTCCTTTAGCTTCAATCATTGTGGAAGAATTGTTGCTGGAACTGGAATTATGATGGCACTCTCACTGTGTTTCATTTGAAATCACAAACACGTCCTTCGGACAATCCTTCAATCTGCTAGTTACAGTATTAGAAGATATGGCACCACGCCAAACTGCTGTGTTTGATCCTGAGGAGGAGTTTCCTAACTCTTCATTTGCCGCATTGATGGAGCGGCTGCAACAGATTGAAAACCGCCAGACAGAGCAGTTTCAGCAGCTAGAACGTCGACATGAGGAACAACTTCGGGCCTTGACCCTTAACCAAGAGGAGTTAGCGGCAAAAATTGACCGAATAAGTTTGCTGGGGCAATCACCAACCCCTCCACTACCTCCAGGGTTTGATGATGCCGGGGACGATGAGAAAGAAATTAGGATTCCTATGGGACATGGCAGAGGAGGTCCCAATCATCCAAGGCGGTTTCCACCTAATCCTGAGCCTCCATTTGTTCGCTATGATAATCGGTGGGAAAATGGTATCAAAATAGAGATCCCGGAGTTTGATGGTGGGAGGGAACCCGAGGATTTATTGGATTGGGAGGCCACAGTTGAGGAGACCTTAGAGCTCAAAGATGTATCGAGCGATAAGGTCGTTATTTAAAAAACCCTAGATCTGATCTTTACCTTCTTAGATCTAAGCTAGTTCTTCGTAAAATCAAAGGAGTTGGATCAAAGAGATTCAGATCTGAGTTTTTATTAAGGCATTTCATTGATCTGTGAAAAGAACAAAAAAAGAAAGAGAATAGCTTGATGAAAGGTACATATTGCAAGAATTTGTTCATTTATGAATTGTTTATGAGTTTTCTTAGACTTTCTCCACATGATTTCCACAATTTTATATCTCTTTATTAATCTTTTTTTCTGAAAAATTGTAAAATTTATCCTCGTTAGATGATCTCTGTAGTTTCTCATTTTTTTACTGTGAGATCTATAAATTTGTTGTTTGTTTCTACGAATCTTTGTTATTTGATTTCTACAATTTTATCTGGTTCATTAATCTTTCGAAAATTAGGAGATTTGTTAATTTAAAATTCAATTATATGTTTTTATAGATCCTTATTCTACGAGTTTTTTTTACTTTCTCTATTTTATCAGTGATCTTTAATGATTATGAGTTTTGCCTGTTATAATCTACGGATTGATCATGTGTTTTCTACAGAGCATAACTTTAGGATTTTCATAAACTTTATAAGATTGTGTCATATGTTTCATTGGCTAAGAATCCTGAGCTCCATTGAGATAATTCTCTTGGTTATTCTTTGATTATAAGCTGCCATGAAGATTGATCTATTTGGTTATTTGAAAATTTCTCTGTCAAATACAATTTAGAGGATTTGATTACTAGCATGGGACATGCTGCGTTAGGCTTTTATGGATTCCTTGCTAATTTTTTTTGTTTTAAGTGTTCACATTCATAGATCTGTGAATGAAAGTATAGTGTATATGGATGGTTCAACCTTGTAGCGATTCCTTAGTCATTAATGGTTAGAAATCAGGTAGTGTAGTTATATAATCTCGTTGTAAAGATTGATTTGTCTATATTTTTAATTATGTCGAGCCTGAAAATTTTATATGTAATCCTTTAAATGTGCTCAAAAGATTGAAGAGTTTTAAACTATTAAGTTATTGCATGTGCTAGTCCTTCATTGGTTTTGATTAGAATCGTGCTATCAGTGGTTTGTTTTATTTGATTAAGAATTGCAAGTTGTTGTACGGAGTTATGTTCATTGAATTTAAGAGGCGTATGGTTAGTTTTGGTAATAACTGAGGTTAGTTTGGCGTTAGTAAATTTTTTTTTTTCAGATTTCGTTTGGGAAAATAAGTCAGAACATGTTGTTGAAATTCTTTTGTTGAAGTATATTCTTTTTGGAAAATATGTAGATTAATCATGTTTGATATATGTTCATAGTTAGCTAGACCACGAATTCTTTGATTGAAACATAGTTTTGAAAAATGTAATTATTTTTTACAGTTATACAATGCTACAATATGGGTTGGGCTAGGATAATTGTTTAAAGCTATGTCACAAATATCTCCGATATTTTCAAAATATAGGGTTTTTATCGCGATATTTTGATAAAACGACAAAATCCCGAAAGAATCCCGAGATTTTAAAACTATAGCGATATTTTCGTTTTTATCATAAAATATCCCGATAATATCACGATATTATCCCGATTTTTTCACGATATTTTTATTTTATATTTTTTTTCTTAAATTTAATATTTTTATATAATTTTATTTTTACCTTTTTTTCCCGATATAAACCCGAAAAAATTAATAAAAATTAATATATCCCGAGATTTTCCCTTACCGAGAAATTTCCGAGAATGACATTTGTGACATAGGTTTAAAGCATGGTGGTTTTAGTACTTCTGGTCCATAAAGAAAAATTATGAGTCAATAGGGATGTATGGTCTGATTTTATACTCCTGTGTAGAGTGTGAACTGTACATGCGTAACTTTAGTTTTGATTTCCATCATATTCATGACCTGATTTTCTTTAAAAGAGATTTAAAAGTTTATTACTCCAAAGGGATGTTGAATAGTACATATATTGATCACATGTTTCGATAAAAGGGTGTTGAAATAATCGTCAAGGCATAAAAATGATTATGACTGTGTTTTTTTTTTTGGGTTCATTGATAAGACTTTGGTCGTTTTACACGGTCCATGTTTATTATTTGCATCAAATTGAAGAAAACATTTACATATGAAGTCATCTCATTTAATGTATGTTCAGAAAATACACAGGGCATGAGTCTCTTCATTATGTACTAAAATAGTCTTGAATGTCAGGATGTTATGACCAAAGTTCATCTTGTGAAAAGTGGAGATGTTTATAATGGTCAGGAGTGAGTTTATAATTAAACGATGTGAGAAACAATTCTGTTGTGACTGAGTATTCTCTTTTGAATGATGCACTGAAACAATTAACTTCATGTTTAGCATTATATTTATACAAGTATATGTGAGTCACATTTTGATTTTTTTATGAAATTTTTAAGCTTGAAAGCATTTTTGTTAGAAAAGTTTTTAGTATATAAATTGTTTTTTCATTTGGATTATATATAATTTTCTTCAACTGAACTAAAAGGAGATTTTCAGTGTATTATAATTTTGAAGTAGGGTAAAGAGACTGCAACTGTTAGTCTTGTTTTGCCTTAGAATCTAATTCCCTATCCCCACATTAAATCTTTCAGTGATTTTTCTGAATATGCACAGCATATACAATTAGAAAATAAGTGTTCTGTTTTTTTTTGTTTTTTTTTTTTTTTTCAGTTATATTTTAGATGATGAATCGAATAATTTTCCTCATTCAATATCATGTCCAAAACGATGTTTCTCAGGTAGCTCAGGGCAATGTCAAACATTTTTCTTGATGCAACTATTGAAGTAGAAAGGGATAATGTGGGCATTTAGTGGCTGGTATTTCTAGAATATGCCCGCTAAACAAGTTGAATTTATTTTTGTTCTCTAAAGGGAATTAAGGTCTTTTGGATCATATAAATATTTATAGGTTCAGGGTTAATAAATAATGAGGTAAAGGTCAAGATAAAAATGAATGGAAGTGTATTTTCATTTGCAGATGGCTCCATAATACAGATAAGCTCGTATCTTTGGAGTTGATAATACTGACATGACCATACAACAACAATTTTCTTAATGCTACATTTGTTTTTTTTTAAATCATTTATTTGAACAGAGGTTATTGGTTATAATGATGTCAAAAATGAAAGAAAATAGCTAAAAAGTTGAAGGACTCATTAGGGTCAAGTGACAGTTTTATTATTAAAAGCATTTCAAAAATTACTGTTTTGACAGGATTAAGAGTTGACACGTTTTCTGATGTCCCATTTAACATGTTTAGAATTAATGTTGAAAATTGATGATTGTTTAGATTTGTCTTGTATTCCATATTCAGGTTCCTTAACATTTGAGTTAAAGGCCAGTTTGCAGATTGGGTCTGTTAGGATAATCTTCCAAGATGTCTTAAATAAACAATATATAAGCGTAGTGTTGAAAAATAATAATTCAGGTTATATTCATTACTGACCCTGAGATTGTAATATTTCATATCAAGTTGTTCTCTTTACACTAGGGTGGTTACTAGCATTAAAATTAATTGGATTAACATATAACTTGCTACTGACGCCATGATAAATTGGGTTTTGCGTTAATTTTGGTGTTCAAACATTCTGAATTGGTCTTGTGTTTTGCTTCGAATGGGTCAGTATAATATGATGATAATTTCATTGCCTTAACATTATTATATTGCTTGATATCTTCAGTGGTGTTAGATGACCTTTATTATTGCTGCATGGTTATGTGTAGAATATAAGATTTACTTGTTTAGTGTTTGAAATAGTTTTGATACACAAAAGCTTTATTATTGATAAATGAATCATTCATATTCGAAATTGACTGTTGCTAAAATTTACCTTTAACCATCATAAGCAAACCAAAGCAGATGGTCTTAGTGTTGCTATTAGTTCCCTTATGCGATTCAATGTATGAAATGATTATTGGTCTTAACTGTTTCTCAGGAGTTGGAATACTATCAATTCCTTTTGCACTCTCAGAAGGAGGATGGTTGAGCTTGATACCTCTTTTCCTTGTGGGAATCCTTTGTTTCTACACAGGGATACTCCTAAGGCGATGTATGGATACACACCCATCGATTAAAACCTACCCTGACATAGGCGAACATGCTTTCGGATATAAGGGGAGAGTAACAATTGTCCTTTTAACGTATCTTCAGCTTTATCTAGTTGCAATCATGTTCTTATTATCGGAAGGTGATAACTTACATAAGTTATTTCCAAATGCAAGTTTTGAGATTTTTGGGATAAGACTTGGAGGGAAAAAAGCATTTGTTTTGCTATCTGCACTTATAGTTTTGCCTACCATACGGTCCAAGATTTTGAGTTTGCTTGATTATGTCTTCGCTGGAGGAGTTTTGGCTTCTCTTATTGTGGTGGGTTCTGTTTTTTGGGCTGGTGCAGTTGATGGTGTTGGGTTTTATAGGAGAGGAAGACTCCTGAATATGAGTGGAATGCCAATTGCTAGAAGTTTATATGCCTTTTGTTATTGTGGGCATGCAACATTCCCCACCATATATACTTCTATGAAAGATAGAAGTCAGTTCTCTAAGGTAAAGAAACATAAGTTCTTTAAGACCCTTTTTAGATTGCAAGAAAAATATTTCGGACCAACAATTTTTTCTTAGAAATTTTTTTCTTTCCGTTAATTTAGGGAAGTGATATATCCGCCCCTTTTGATTACTTGGGACACCCAGCAACAGTGTATCAATGACTGCAGAGGGCCTGATGTACTTCACGTCAGAAGGATTCAGTGGGTCTGATTGCCACGTACACTGCCTGCAGAGGGCCTGATGTACTTCAAGTCAAAAGGATTCAGTGGGTCTGATTGCCACGTACACTGCCTGCAGAGGGCCTGATGTACTTCACGTCAGAAGGATTCAATGGGTCTGATTGCCACGTACACTGCTGCTGGGTGTCCAAAGTAGTCAAAAGGGGCGGATATATCACTTCCCTTAATTTATAGGGATATTATCTCAAATTGAAGGACCCCCTGAGTAAAAATCGAACAGGGTTGGTTCAAATTGTCTTTTTTCATGGTTAAAAAATAGAAACTTTAAGAATTATTTTCTCTTTCCAAACTTTTCTCGAAAATTCTCGCAATCCATACAGGGCATAAGGTAAAGAAAAAGAAGGATGTATAATATTTCTCCAACTTTGTTTTTCTATTATATTTGTCAGTCACATCTTATAGTTGCTACCAATGTCTTTATCAATACTGCTGATCTTTCCCTTGTGTTTTTTTCTTTCATTACAGGTGTTGCTCCTTTGCTTTGTTTTTTGCACTTTCACATATGGAACAATGGCAATTCAAGGCTATCTCATGTATGGGGACAGTGTAGAATCTCAAGTGACATTGAATCTCTCTATTGGAAAGTTGAGCTCGAAGATAGCAATTTACACCACCTTGATCAATACATTTACTAAATATGCAGTGACGATTTCATCAATCTCCACTGCCATTGAAGAATGGTTTTCGATCTACAACAATAGAGCTATTAGCCTTCTTATTAGAACTCTATTAGTGATTAGCACTGCAGTTGTAGCCTTGATGGTTCCACTGTTTGGATACATAATGGCACTTACTGGGTCATTTCTAAGTATCACATTTTCAATATTATTGCCATGCATGTGCTATCTGAAGATTTCTACAGCTTCTAGGAGGTGTGGTTTTGGGTTGATGACTATTTTGGATATTTTAGTGTTGGGTTTTTCAGTTGCAATTATAGGTACTTACACCTCTATGCGAGAAATTGTAAACCATTTGTAAGCAGATTCTCATTGGCTTAAATAATTGATTACTCCTCTCTTGATCTATATCATACATGGGTAACAGTTCCATGCATTTGAGTTCCGAACCCAGTTTTATGTTCAATGTGTCTATATTGTTTGATTTTCTATATGAAGTTATCTCAGGTTTTGCGTTTTGACAAGGACTGACTTTTAAATGAATATGCACCTATCTGAACCTCTAGCTAGGTGATTTGCCTTCATCTGATCAGTGAAGATATGTGAATCTGTGATATGTTTGGCCTCATTTGATCAATGAGAATGTGTGAACCGGTGATATATTTGGCATCATCTGATCAATAAAGTTGATAAGAAACAAAAATAGGCATAAAAAGCTATGTTTCTATTTTTCCAGCTATTTTGTGATTGAAGTCATTATTCAATAATCTCCTGTGAACAAGATAAAACTGGATATACAGAAAATAGACATAAAAGCATAAATATGCAAAAAAATTGAGGAGAAAAGCTGCTTAGCGCATTGCAATTCTAAAAAGAAAATAACATTTGACTATGATCACAAAATTTCATTTTTTTTCTCCTTAGCGCATTGCAATTCTAAAAAGAAAATAACATTTGACTATGATTATAAAATTACTTTTGGACTTTTCCTTTTTTTTTTTTCTGAGCTTCAGAGCAAAGCTATGCTTCCTAGTAACTGATGCCCGTGAAAAAGACAGAGAACATGGTTGTAAACATCGAAAAAGAAATAATGCAAGTATGATTTATATTCTACTGCTAAGTCAGTATCAACTGTCAAAACTTAAAGCATTTATAAATCAGAGACAAACAGAAATAAAACAAGTAGCCAAATATAATACTGATGGAAATTTCTATATATTAACAAAATATGAGTTTTTTTTTTTCGAATGGCTAAGATGAGATAGTTTTATAACGACATAATAATGCATACCTTTGTTAAGATTGATATGAAGTCGGAAGCAGTCAGCATCCCTGAGAACTGTCCCCTGTAATCATCCCAAAGAGGCACAACAGCAAGGCCCTGCAAAAAAAAAAAAAAAAAAAAAATGGACAACAGGATTCTGAAGTCAAAACGAAACACCATCATTGACCTCCAGGATCAAATTATTCAATAAAATCACTTTCAAATTAACCTTCATGAGTCTCAACTAGCAACAAGTGCAAGATGTGCTCATATCAAAGGATTGTTCAGAGTTGAACTGCTAGAGAATGAAGAGTAAAAGAGTGGAAAAAGGTGGGGCCTGTGAGCAACAATGAAGATCTCTTGATGCTACCGTCTGAAGCTGTCGTAGATGATGTGCTGGGAAAGAGGGAGCCGTGGCCTCGGGAGCATTTCTGTAAGATCTAGAGTTGAACCCTACGGCCCTGTTCATTTCAGATTCTGACAACTGATGGTGAGGCCCCAACCCAATTATTCTGCCAAAATCAAATGTAATTTTGGTCCAATAATCAGGTTGGGGCAGCACCATCGGTTGTCAGAATCTGAAATGAACAGGGCCTAATTGTTGCTCCGATCTTCAGCTCTATTGGTTATCAATCTGGGTGTCTTCTGCATGCCTGGGATGTAAGCACTTTTGAACAAGGTTTGAAATTTCGGTTTCGGACATAGCTGAAGCTGAAATTTCGGCCAAAATGAATTTAAAACCATGCTTTTGAAGGAATTGGGAAATGGGTCGGCGAGATAAAGCAGCTCAACAAATCATGTGTGCCTCATTTGGGCATTTCTCGGAGCAGCATTCCTTAAATGGTTACACTGATGCAGATTGGGATGGATCTTGCATAGATCATCTCTCCAATAACGGATATTGTGCCTTTCTAGAAGGGAATATGTTTTCATGGAAGAGCAAAGAACAATCTGTTGTTTCTCGCTCTAGTGTAATAGTGTTGAAGAGTAAAATAGGGGCTGCGCCCCTTGGCAAATGTGAGCTTATGTGACTTTGTTGTTCTCTTATCTCTTATATAACATTTTTTTACTAGTGGACCTACGCCTCTTCATTGCGAGATAAAGCAACTATCCGCATTGCCTCTGACTTGTCTTGTGGGAGCTAACCAAACATATTGAAGTTAACGTGTACTTTGTTAGAGAGAAGCTCATTGAGACCCGCCGGTGATTCCTTATGTTCCCTCACCACATCAGCTTATCGATATTTTCGCAAGTAAAATGTATGAAAAAGGATTAACTTTTCCACAACTGATAGGAAAAGAAAACAGCAGAATGTGCAAAAATTCAAATGTTAGTTTCTAGATAAACTTACCACATGCTGAAATGCACCATTATCCACATCCATGCCAGGGACAGACACACCAGTAAGTAAAATCGGAGGGACCAACTCCGACTCCCTTACATATATGATATTGTTAACTTTCCCATATTCATCAGTCACAAAAGGTAGTTGCTCGTCGTGATGCCATATATCATCAACCAAGAACTTGTACTGCCAAATGGAGAAGTATCACAAAAAGCAATTTAAGCAATGAGTCAGTACAAAAAGATGCATCCTGTTAATACATGGCTGATATAAGCCCATAAACATCTGTAGGCAATAAGCAACTTTATCATTTCTTGAGAAGATAGCAAAATTTTATTCACAAAAAGAAATAGAAATTACTCGAAATCCAAGAAGCGCAGATTGCAGATATCAGCCCACAACTATACTGATACAAGTGTTCATCTCCATCACCCCAAGGAATATCAATGAAGGAGGGAGATGAAATGCTGGGACAAAAAGGAGAAATTCCCTGCTCTGAAATCAGCAAGATGTAAATCTGAACATATGCTGGGACAGCAGATGGACCCCACCATGTCAGTGGGGCAGGAAATTTTATGGTTCACCCTGTTCTTTATTTTGGATTTAAAAGGCACATTTTGAAGACTTTTGGACTTGGATTTGAAGGGTTTTTAGAACCCGTGAAATGCAATTCTCATTGGCCAAGCAATTCTAAAGCTTGATGAAAATTCAGTAGTAAAAGGTGAAATTCCAACAAACATGTATTTCTTGCTGAATTGCTTATTCTGGACATCTTTTGGCTTTGACCACAAGTTTGATATTATTAGCTTTATTGCGCCTTTTATTCAGTATTCTGTTTGACATGTACTTATGATTATTGCTCTACCCATTATTCATGTTTGAGACTTCAGTATTTAGATTTGACCTGTTCTGTTTGACCCATATTGAGCCTTGACATGTTTAGACCTACACTTAGAATAATATTTTATTATGTACTGAGCTTTCCAGCTGAGTGTGGTTTATAATATTTTTAGATTTTGATCCACATGATTTGAACGAGGAATTGCACGCTTAGCTTTTGGATCTGGTTAGCTTGGAGAATTAGATTATTTCTTTTATTGAGTAGGAAGTGAGTATTATGATTGAGTTGTATAAGACTGAGTTTATGTTTATTTTCAGTTAGCTTGGAAAGTGCTGAGATTTGGATTGGATTACATTAAATTAAAATATTAAAGACTTTGATAATTTAGTTATGGAATGACATGTGTGATTCTGTTATTGCTTTGAGGCCTTGTATGCTTGTGGGTACGGTGCTGTCATGTCCTACGCCCAGGGTGGGGTTTGGGGCATGACATGAATGAACCTTCTGTATATGCTGTTCCATACCATAACATGAGCTCCATGGATGATATTCATTCATATACAATAGTAGATTGACTCAAGTTCATGCATTGAGTCAAGCAAATGGTCGTATTGTCTGGTATATAGCCAAAATACACCATTGAACTTTAAATACTGCAATTTCTCCAAATATTCTTCTTTGGAACTCTGTTTTGTTTATGATTGCTGTTAACCATTTCAATGTTACATGGATTCTTCTGAATGCGTAAGTATCCATGTCATGCACATGTCAGATTCTAGCACTTCATGGTTTCATTGCAACACTTTACCTATTAAAATTCCCAATATCTTACCTGCTACAATCATGTCATTACACAAAACTACTTAGTTTGTACTTTGTAGAATTGATCAAACTAAATTTTAGAATCTACAAACTTGAACAATTGAAGTTAGCTGAATTTGACACTAAGTACTCGTGTGGTCCCAACACTTACGCTTGAATGCATATAACAATACATCATAGTTCAAAATTCTAAAAATCATATTGTGGCTACTCAGATGGCCAAAATTACCTAAATATTTGTAAATGTTATAACTATAATGGGTTTAGTAATCACCATGGTTTTAAATTTCGGCCGAAATCTGAAATTTTGGATTTCGGTGGAGACCGAAACCGAAATTTGGGGAAATCTGCAATTTCTGACTTTCCCAAATTTCGGCCAAAATTTCGGAATTTCGGTCCGAAATTTTGAGAAAATGTAATTTAAAAAAAGAAGAAGAAATGTTACAAAATTTCGGACAAAACTTCGGAATTTCGGTCCGAAATTTTGAAATGAATTAAATAATCTTTTTTAATTTTTACCAAATTTCGGCCCAAAATTTCGGATTTTGGTGGGTCCGAAATCGGTACCGAAATCGAAATTTCAAACCATGGTAAGCACAAAGGGAAGGAAGATCAAAACGAATTTGAAATGCCCTTGAACGAAGGTCTAACCCAACCAAAAGCGAGCCTCGGGTCTAGGAGGGTCAACCCAATATCAACCCACTGCTAAATCTCGCAACACTAAGCCAACCCATCTAACCTGATTTTCTAAATCGGGTAGGTATGGTTCAGGTTGGCTTGGGGCAAAAAAATAGAAAAACATATATAAAAAAGAAACCATGAACCTATAATTTTGAAAATCACAATAAAATTAGAGGGAAGGGGCCGGGTTTGGATCGGGTGGAGTTGCCCAAGGGCTCAACCCTAACCGAAACCAAAATTAAATAGGATTGAGTTTTCCCAACCCAACTCGAGAAAATGCCAACCCAACCTGAGCTAAAATTTCAACAGATTGCGGCCGTCCCAAGATCAGTGGCCAAAGATGATCTTATCAAGGCAACGTTTGACGAGAATTATGATTTTCATTTGGATCACAGTTTAGGAAGGAGCCTAACCACTTTTATTTCTTAGCAATTTGATTATAAAATTAAACATTTGAGTACAGAGATAAATAGGGCTCCTACCATTAAAAAAAAAGAAAGAGATAATAGGGCTCCAATATGACTAAGAGCATGACAGACTCAATATCTAAAGTTCAATTTATTATATGCTTCAAATGTCTGCATTATTTGAGTTTGGACACATAGAGAGGAGTTGATTCAAGTGAATCTAGCAATTGTTTCCACCTGGTCCCCCCAAAAGTATAGCATAATTCTCATCAGGCACGCTTCCATCAGTCTTAACAGGATAGCATGATGGGGAGGTTTGAATCAAACGACGAGGAGTATCAGTCTCGATGCGTATTGCACCGCCACGATAAAGTAACATTTGCATGCCTCCAATGTAACATGCTTTCATATATTGTTGGTCGTCAGATGGCATATGGCCACTCCCCATCTCAGGCCACGGTTTAATACCGGCATTATAGACAATCCCTCCCCATTGAAGAATATCAGCATACTCAGAGAATGTAGAATTAAAGAGGGCCCTTGGCCAATAGCCCACCTGCTTACGATCGTTGTCATAAAATAACCACCAATCTCCTTTCTCTGAATCCTACAATAAAATAAAATAAATCATAAAATGATTAAAATAAAAGAATTAGCACGTGAAGTCACAACTCTGAAACTGAAATTGTAGATACCCAAAAGTTACAATATTTCGGCCGAAATTCTAGATTTTTTCATTATTTAATATTTTCCCGAAATTTCAGCTGAAATTTTCTATGAAATAAAATATTATTTTATTTGATTTTGTGGATTTCGCTTGAAATTTCTGAATTTCCAAAATTTCGGTTTCATTGAGGACCGAAATGCTTTCCGAAACCGAAATTTGAAACCTTGATTTTAACTTTATTATGCTGCAAAATCTCTTTTAGCTATTGCTTTTCCATCGGCTAGACTGCAAATAAGGGATTAGAATCATCTAATGGGAGATAATTTTTTAGCGAGACTTGTAACACCTTCTCCTTCTTCTCACTATTATTTTTCTTTTGCAAAATATGGTTTCCATGACGTAACAAATATATATAAGGAAAATGATTGTACACTCGAGCGTACCAAGCTTATGGTACGCTCGAGTGCCCAATCACATGGGTCCCACATTTTTTGTGGTGATCCAAATCATTCATTTGCAAGGCCTTATTATAGATAGGGTGTGTACAAAAAATCAGCTCCATTGAATCATCCTAACCCCTCCAAAAGTAGAGGGCAAAAATGGGCAGATTTGTAGACAAAGAGCGTCTGTCCATTTTGACCTCCACAAATGGATGGGTTAGGCTGATCCTATGGAGCTGATTTTTGGTGCACATCCCATATATGTAAGGGCCTTTCAAATGAATGCTTGGATCATCCTAATAAAGTGGGCCCACATGTGATTGGGCAGGCGAGCGTACCATAAGCTTGGTACACTCGAGCGTACAATCCTTTTCCTCTCTATCTCTCTCTCTCTCTCTCTCTCTCTCTCTCTCTCTATATATATATATATATATATATATATATATATATATATATATATATAGTAAAAAACTACGTGCGATGCACGGGCCGACAAAGAACTGTACGGACTACGTCATAGGTTGACCCAAAAATCATTTCCATATGCCGATCCTAGTCCTCCAATCTATAGAAGTTTTCATACTTCCTCTTAAATCGGATGGTTAAGATCACCCTATAGATTTTTTATTAAAAAACCATAAAGTAGGGGGGTAAGATTGAAATTATGTGGCTTTAATGGGTGCCTTTGTTAAAAAGCATAAACGAGAGGGTAGGATTGAAAATATGTGAGTTGAATGAGTGCATTTGTTAAAAAAAGTCAAAAAAAGTGATGTGTAATTCTCATAGAATTTTCAAAAAATTCTCTTCTTTTCTCTTCTGCTATATATATATATATATATAGAGAAAACGATTCCTACACATATGTGTAGAGAGTTCTCTACACACTAGCTTAAAATACAGTGGGGGCCCACATTATTTGGGTGATCCAAACCATTCATTTTTAAGGCCCTCACATAGATAGGGTGTCAACAAAAAATCTGATCCATAGGATCATCTTAACCATATGAACTGTGGAGGCAAAAAATGGACTAATTTGTGAAGGTTTAAAGACGTCCATTTTACCTCCACACATCGTAGGGTTGGGATGATCCTATGGATCTGATTTTTTGTAGACACCCTATCTATGTGAGGGCCTTTAAAATGGATGGCTTGGATCACCCAAACAATGTGGGCCCACACTGTATTTTAAGCTAGTGTGTAGAGAACTCTCTACACATATGTGTAGGAACCGTTTTCTCATATATATATATATAACTGTTGGTGCGCTTAAGCTCACCATTTTTTTGGTGCGCTTAAGTTGTTATAACGCCTCTCATTCGTTTAAATGTTTGGGTCCCGCTGGGTCCCGCTTAAGCGCACCAATGGGAGGCTTTATAACAACTTAAGCACACCAATGAGAGGCATTATATATATGAGAAAACTGTTGGTGAGCTTAAGCGCACCATTTTTTTGGTGCGCTTAAGTTGTTATAACGCCTCCTATCGGTGCGCTTAAGCGGGACCCAAACATTTAAACGAATGGGAGGCGTTATAAAAACTTAAGCGCACCAAAAAAATGGTGAGCTTAAGCGCACCAACAGTTCTCTCATATATATATATATATATATATATATATATATATATATATATATATATATATATATATATATATATATATATCCATTTTCATGAAAATAAAATGTATGCTTTTCCATTCAAGGTTAAGGGATTTGGAATTACCTTGTAAACAGTGAGGATAATGAAATACTGGGTCCCATTGTAGACCGAAGTTGGGGAAAAAGGGATGCCTACTGGTAAGTCTCTGGAAACTTGTACAAAACCTGGGCAGAAAACATCATAGCAGCCCGTTTCTCTATGACCATCATTCTGTAGGTAAGCAGAATAAACGAAGGAAAAATTAGTATAGCATCTCAGTGAAATTTTTTAATGAATTTAAATGACAGAAAAAATAAGTTACTGTTGAAGCATACCGTCCATGATGTAGATAGGTGCGGGAGATAGTTACCATATACTCCCTTATTTACCTAGAGATTTGAAAAACTTCAAAATTAGAATACAAAAATATGAAATATGATATTGCCTTTTTACTATGATTGATCGTTTCTTAAGGCTCCATTTCTTTCAACGTAAAATCTGCGTAGAAGAAATTTTACGGGCGTAAAATTTGATTTATGCCCATTTTGCATGGAAAGAAATAGGTCCTAAGGGAACAGCCAAATATACAAAGGACCTTATGAGCATCTTGTATATCAATGAATTATTTGATAATGTTTTTACATTTACCTTATGAGCATTTTGTTATTTCTCTGTCATTAGTTACATTCGAATAGATAATTCAATCTTTTAATGGATGGTGGAATTGGAAAACTTACAATCCATCCAGCATGTATCGAGCGTATTTCCTCAGGTGGTGAACCATCAAGAAGTATTACAAGAGAAGCACTATTTTGGTGGCCTATAATTTTTGGCTGCCATACATTGAGGACTGCCCTGGATCCGAACGGCTTTCTACGATTTTTGTAAGTAGATTGAAATGCAAACTGAGCAATAAACACATTTTTGTTAGTCAGCTATGTGGAAGCAATAAACAAACACAGATTATAACAGACTAATTAAATCGATCAAATAAAGATACATTTTTATGATGTTCCAATTATTCAGTCACTGTTTCCATGTGTACGAAAGTAGGGCTATATTTTTATTTAAATAAAAATTACTTTATCATTAAAAGTTTTATTAATTTGGGGTGCGAAAGGTAGGGTTGTTAGATATTGTTAGAATATGTGGGATCCAACAGTTAGATTGGGTTAAGATCTCACCGTTGGATCATCTTGGAGGTAGATTGGGTAAGTTGGCTAACTGAAGCAACTAGATAAATTAGCCGAGTGGATTAGAAGAGGCAAGCAAGAGAGATTAGGAAAGTAGATTTGATTAGGTTAGATTAGAATATTCTAGTGTTATCTCTTTCCATAGTTGTCTTGATTTATTTCTATGTTTATCATGTAAGTGCTCTTTATAAGCACTATCAATTGTCTTTGTAATTTACCAAGATATTCAAGAATAATAGAAATTCTCTAAAATTCTTCAGATATATCCTTGAAGATTGGTATCTCTATCTACTAACTATCAATAATATAAAGCTTCCAGTTGAACAAATAGTAACAAGACATGGTTACATAGAAATTCAACTCAAAAACTCAGAAACAATGACTAAACTTGAGGGAAAACGTGTTGAGTTATCAAATGATTCCATTGGTTTTCCCAATGAAATTCTACAAGAATACAAATAGTTTGTAAATTTTGTAGATTTTGATGTAAAAAGCTACTTGATTTTTAATTGATTATTGAGCGTGTAGGTCCGGTAGACTTGATTCACATCACTTTTCAAGTCTAAGTTTCCAATTATTTGAATTATTGTTGAACATAACTACTCTTTCCTCCGGTCATAAATTTAAATTTGAATTAACATGGGATGATAATAAATGTGACTTACATGAAATTTGGCTGAATCAGGGCCCTGAGGATTTGAAGGATATCCTTTCCCAAAATTTGGGGAAGATTTAGCCCTTATTAGGTCTTCCTTTTTAATTCTCCTAATAGGAACTGTTCCTGGTGGGCACCCTCCATTCTTGAGTCCTATCTTTAAAGACATACCTAATGATGAAGCTTTTTTATCTTTAATAACTTTTGGAAGAGATCCTGGACCCATCTGCATAAAGGAAATTTCCATCAGTAAAAGTATGGTTTTAGTTTCTTCCAAGAAAAGAACATATTTTTCACAGTTAATCATTTTATTTCCCAAGGTGATGTCAAAGAAAAATAAAATCTCAAAATTAATACATAACGGACAAAAGAACATATCACTTCAAGTGTTAAGAACATAAGGAGAAAATAAAAAAACCTGGATCTTATGATTCTTCAATAAGGGATGATCAAAAGCGGGTTGTTTGTTGATATCAACACAACTAAATGTCTGTCCATATCCATCCTGCAAAAAATGTAAAGGTCAACAATATTTGTATCATTTTACCAATATGTGTGTGTTGTATCAACGTTACAATATGTGTGTTTGTGTGTTGTGGTAATTGTGTATGTGAGTGTATGTATGTTTATGTGCATGTGTATATGCATGTTTGTTAGTGTGAGACAGATCATAAGCTCAAGTAAATCCTTGCAAGAGGCCCTTTCAAGGGAGCCAAATTATGCCCAACCCTTTAAAAAAATCTTAGAATTATTAGTGTACTACCATTCTCACTTGTGCTTCTACGCTTTGTTATGTTAAGAGATAGAAAAGAAGAAAAATACATTCAGAAATTCAAACCGTAGTCCCTATTTCTCCAGATCCTATATATAAGCTTATCTGCGCTTGAGTGCAGAAACAGGGTGAGCCCACATTGTTGGGGTGATCCAAAGCATTCATTTGGAAGGTCCTATCATAGATAGAGTGTCCACAAAAAATCAACTCTATTGGATCATCCTAACCCTTCCATTTGTGGAGGAGAAAAATGGACAGATTTATGGGCAAACAATGTTTGTGCATTTTCCCCTCCACTATTGGATCGGTTAAAATGATCCTATGGATCTGATTTTTGGTACACATGCTATCTATGGAATGGCCTTCCAAATGGATGCTTTGGATCACCCCATAAATGTGGGCCCACAGGACTTATCAGCACTCGAGCGCAGATAACCTATCTTCGCTCGAGCTCATAAACCTTTTGCTCATAAAATGCTTTGGATATACCCATTTTAATCTCCACAAATGGAAGGGTTGGGATGATCCTATCAAGCTGATTTTTTGGGCACACCCTATCTATATGAAGGCCTATCAAATGAATGCTTTGGATCATCCAAGCAATGTGGGGCCCCCTATGTTTGTGAGCTCTACCTCATATAACCTTATATGAGCTCTAGCTCACAAACATTTTTCCCTATATATATATATATATATATATATATATATACTATAATAAGCGGGGAGGAAAGTGGCAGCTTTTCTCATTTTCTCATAATTCTATTAGGCCACGTTTGGATACCAGCAAGATTTAGATTTGGATTTAGTTGATACTTTGAACTGGATCAGATCCTTAGATTTCCAAATCAGCTACAACAGTGCAAAAAATTCCAATTTTCAAATATTTTCTGCGAGACATTATTTGGAAATCAATATTTGTGGCAACTTTTGTCACCATCGCTCGTCCTGGGCGTTGCTTCGGCAGCAGTGAGAAATCCCTCCCTCCCTCCCCTCTCTCTCTCTCTCTCTCTCTCTCTCTCTCTCTCTCTCTCTCTCTTTCTTAAAACATGATCATGAAGATCATTGATGTGTTTTGTATCCAAAGCTCAAATTCAAATCAAAATACAAATGCATGAGGTATCCAAATGGGCCCTTATATTTACACATAGGATTGAAAATCAAAATACCGGCTTTATGTAAGGGAATGTGGGAAGCTGGGGGTTGTGCCATGTGGCACCCCCTCTGCATTCCGGGAAGCTGGGGGTTGTGCCATGTGGCACCCCCTCTGCATTCCGATTTTCTACATGGCAAGAGAAAACGTTTCTCTTTATATACCCGTCTAATCCCATTGCTTCCGCATAAATTCGTTTCCTATTCCACGTATATCCATAAATTAATATTAATTCAATTGCAATCTTTTCTCTTAAAATCAGCAACTTTCAAATCCGACCGAATTAGGAAGGAGTGTCAGCCCCTCCTCTATCCCGTAATTTTAAAAAAGTATGAATTTCAAAAGACTCACGGAATTTCAAAAGTATGAATTACCTGGTTCCACGATTCAGTTATCAATTCCTATCTATCGTTTCATATTCCCCCTAGATAAAAACATATCTATAAGAATCTCCTTAAAATTTTCTTAATCATCATATTTATAAGAATAAATTTCTAATAATAAGGGATTTGCGAACGGATTTGATGGAATTTATTGCAGTATTTACTTTTCATTTTTTTTTTCTTGGATGGGGCAACTTTAACGTGCTGTGTGAACTTGGAAGCAATTGCCATAATGTCCATTTGTGTATTTTTTCTATTTTGCTCATCTAAAAAGGCTACTGATTTTGAAACCTAATAATCAAAGACACCTATATTTTGAAACCTGATTTTGTGTTACAGCACAAAATGGAAGGTGTCCAATGTGGTATTATCCATCTCTTCTGCTCGGAAAGATCATGTTGTTGGAGATTCCGCTAAATTTAAATCTACTTTTGCATGCCTTTTTAGTTAAATACATTTTATCTACTCATTTTTGTTGTGAGTGTCTTTTCATGTTATGCTAAATACAACAAGAGAAGGGCTGCTTCGTGAGGGAGTCCTCTTTTCAATAAAATGAGCCTTGCCTACTGTGTGGCTCATTGGATCCCACTACCTTTAGTGTTTGAAGAATTATGATATTTCACTAATTTCTGAATGTATTACAATGGATATCAAAGTGTGCTTATATAGAGCACATAAAAGATAAACATAGAAAGAAATAAACATAACCAAGGGAAGAAATAATTCTAGAAATCCTACCTACTAAGATTAGCCTAATTGCTAATTTAAGCTAGCTACCTAATCTAGCCAGGTTACCCCATTCAACCCACTTGCCTAATCTAGCACCATGGTGATCCAACGGTGTGCATTCAACTTAATCTGATTGTGAGATCTCACATATTCTAACATGCCCCCTCAAACATATGTTGATTGAAAAATCAAGTACGTTTGATTACAATGATATTCCCCAACAAGAAAATAAAATTTTCTCCCCATAAGAAAATAGAATCTTTTGATTTGAAAAGCACTGCTGAAGATTGATGATGAATATCCCTTAATGTTCTTGCCGATGATAACCGATATTGAATGCCGAAGAAGATGGCGCTTGTTGATGTGTCACGAAGAGGGCTTAAAAGCTAATAGATCATAGCCTCAAAAGAGCTAGATGATACTCAAGCCTTGATGGGCGAGTAGAAATGGGTCACTATGGACCAATACCAGAATGGGCAAGAATGAGCCACGATGGGCAAGAATGGGCCACGATGGGCGAGAAATCATGGGTCGGTAAAATACCGATCCTTATGGAATTTGACTCTCTCAGGCACGAACCTCAAAGAATGGAGGCCCCACAACTGAGTAGAGTAATCAACTTCAGGCACGCACCTCGAAGAGGTACCTCAACTAAAATAGGACAAAGAAAAATGGATGGAGAAGGAAAAAAACGACAACAAGCGGATCAGATGACAAATATTGGGACAATACGTGAAAAACAGTGCATATATCAAATATGGGGTCTTGAAAGAAAATAATTGCATTAAAAATACTAGGGGAAATATAAAAAATGAAATCAAGGGGTGCATGAATCAAAAGACTGGATTTTGAAATACCAAAAGGTGTGCAATTATGGACATGAGAATGGTAGATTAAGGAAAACAAAAGGAACGAAAAACAAGGGCAGAAACTGCAACCTAAGAGGAGGGAAAGAAAACCTAAGAAAGAAGAGGTAAGATTGGCGCAACTGGTAGAGGTGTTGATGATGGGTGCAATGCCCAGTGTGGGAGATTGTAGGAGGCCTGGTGGACGGCTAGATCGGCCATCCGCCGGAACACTGTGTTGCAAACTTCACGGTCAAGGCACCTTAGGACCGAATTCCTTTGTTACCATGAAGAATTATGATATTTTACTAATTTCTGAATGTATTACAATAGATCTCAAAGTGTGCTTATATAGAGCACAGACAAGATAAAAACATAGAAAGAAATAAACATAACCAAGGGAAGAAATAATTCTAGATATCCTACCTACTAAGATTAGCCTAATTGCTAATTTAAGCTAGCTACCTAATCTAGCCAGGTTACCCCATTCAACCCACTTGCCTAATCTAGCACCATGGTGATCCAACGGTGTGAATTCAACATAATCTGATTGTGAGATCTCACATATTCTAACAGTGTTAGGTTCGTATGATTGGTATAATTTTTAGTTTATAGGAGATTCAAAGCAAAGTATCTTTGATGAACGGTTCAGATCAGTCAAGAATCTGATATCCTCTCTCATTTTACATATCCACTAAGTTTTGTTTTTTTTTTATATAATAATATTTTATTTCTTTGAATTTTATTACTTTTCCCTGTATGCCCTTGCATCTGCACGGGTTTCTTACTAGTGGGTCTGTCTCTCTCTACACACACAGATATATATATATATATATATATATATATATATATATATATATATATATATATATATATACAGAGAGAGAGAGAGAGAGATCTGCACTAAGTTGTATTTATTTAGTTTTTTTTTATGTATTAATAAGATAACATAAAAGTAGAAACCCGACCAAGCTGTTCCATACCATTTTCTAATGCAAAAGACATAGTGATACCTCAATGGTCTTGACTGCTGGTTTATTGATAATCTTCAGTAGCCGCTCAATCTCCAAATCTTCTTCTTTGGACAGACTTATGCTCCCTCTTCCTTCCACTACATTGCCATTGATAGAAAGAGAAAGTAGTAGAAAAAGTAGCAAAAACATTTCCTTCAAACCCAGCCCACGATTAAGAAACTCCTCTCTCAAATCCATTGAAAAAAAATTCCCCACCTCCTTTTACATAGCATGGATTCCTTGTATATTTAAGGAAAAAAATCCCCCATTCTTTAAGAAGAGATTCACAATTACTACTGAGAGAGAATAAAAAAGTAAGGAGTAATCCCTCAAGATAACAACAAATTAAAAAAGGAAATAGACTTACTAAAAGAGAATTAAAAAGGAAGGAGTAATCCAACAAGATAAGAGGAACCTAAAATGGAAAGAGTGACTCAGATAGATTGGCATCAGAGGTGCATGGAAACAAATTGCTGCCTAAAAAACTCAAGGGAAAACTATTAGAAACCCCCTAGTTAAAAACATATCTAAAAGAATCCCCTCCAATTTTTCATAATTACCAATGATACAGTTTTGTGCCTAAAATAGCTGAAAGACAGGTGTGACAATCCAAGAGGGGGGGTGAATTGGTCAATTAGAAAATTTAGGCTTAATTAAGGGAGATTAGAAATTAATCTTCTAATTAAGCACTAATTAGTCTAACCCTTGTTAAAATATGTATATCAATAAAAGCTAAGATTTAGACTTTCTAATAATGCACATTTACTAACCCTTGTTCAAATGGATATCATAATGCAATTAGGGTTTATAACATTTAACACAAGCGCATTTACTAACCCTTGTTCAATTAAGGCATAAACACAAGTAAGGTTAGAGATTACCAATCACCACGCGTGCAAGAGAAGGAAAGGAAGAGAGAGAGAGAGAGAGAGAGAGAGAGAGAGAGTTCACACCACAATGAGGACACCAAAATTTTATAGTGGTTAGGTCACAACTTGACCTACTCCACTCTTTCAAGTTTGGCTCCTTGTGTACTCCACTATGGTGAGATTTCAAGCCTAATCTCGAAGCTTTTACAATAAGCTTTTCCATTCTCAAGGGCCAAAGCGAAGCCCGTGGCACGAAGCCTTGGCAAGGGAGTCAAACCCTTGCACATGATTCACCTTTCTTCACGGGCCGAATCAGAGACCCTTTTCTTCACCTTTCTTTATGGGCCGAAGAGGAGACCCTCACATGAAGAACAAATAAAGAAAAAAAACTCTCTTGCATCTTAATAGGCGGATTACAACATTGAAAGCTTACATTCACTCCAAGAAATAAACAAATAAAAGTCCTATGGAGTGCCTCTTGATAACATGTAGAAATGGAAGATCAAAGATGTTTTAGCTTTTGAATTAAAAGGTTGAAGCTCAAAGAGAAATGAGATTTGATCTTTCTCAAATGTTCAAAAGTTGTGGAGATAGGTTTTAATCATGTATATATAGAGTATTTGAAAATATGACCGTTTGGGGTAAAACTGTAAATATTTGACTTGAAAAAGTCAAGCAGAAAATACCCCAACGGCTAGTTTGCTCGACCACGGCGGTCGATCGGGCTACATCGGTCGCCCGCCCCTATCGGGCGCTCTACTCTATTTTCAAATTTCTTACTGTCGCGGTCGACTAGCGAGGGTTTACTGTTTGCTCAAAAAATTTGGCTCAAAAAACCTATCTCGGCCGCGCTAAACCTAATTAGATTGTTCTGTTTGAAACAGAAGCGCATCCGCGGTCGCCCGGCTTAACCCGGTCGACCGGCTCGATAAAATTCGAGATGGCCTGGATTTCCAGGTTCCATCCCGCGGTCGCCCGGCGTAGCCCGGTCGACCGGCCCTGAGTGAAATTCCATTTTAACTTTAAAATCCAGGGGCTTTTGGGCAATGGTCTTTGGGCTTAAGTCCAAGGTTTTCGAACACATTTTTTGGTGTGTTGATGGTTTTCAAAGATGTAAAATATTAAGTATAAAAATTATTTGAAAACCTTTTGAAAGTGCATTTAAACATAAAATCAAGACGACTCCAAATACATTCTAAAAATAAGAACCTTGAGTCTTCTTGGAATGTCTTGGCTCCTTTGTACTTTTTTGGACTTCTTCAGCTTGAGTGAACATCTTGAACTTTGTCTTGGCTCTTGTGACATGCCCTCCAATCTTCAATGCATGTTGAGGTACATGAGGTGTCACCATGGCATGTTCAACTCTAAGCTCCTTCTTGACACTTGCTTAGGAACTTGTGGGATCTTCATGTTGAGCTTCTTTACTTGAGCATCTTCAAATGAGGATGACTCCAATGTAGGTGCAAGCTCTTGGTTCCTTTGATCCTTGATCCACAAGTCATGTGTTGTGAAGAGTTGTATAATGGCGATTATGACATAAAATTCCTGTATACAACACAACACCTCAAAGCAACACATCAGTCCATAAATGCTAATCATTTTAGTTTGCTAGCATCAAAATAAGAAGGTAAGGTGAATGATTAACCCATGGGAACCCTTGGGCTTACAATAGCTTTTATTTTTTTCTCCTACGCATTATACACTTCATTATATTACCCTTAGAAATCCCTAAAATCTCTCCTCGAACAGACTATTATTATTCAAAAAGTACTATCTAGACCACACCGTAGGATGATCCAAACCACCCATTTGATGAGCCACAACGTAAATAGATTGTGGCACAAAAATCACTTCCAAAGGATGATCCCTATCGTTAGATCTATAGCAATTTTCAAAATATGCAGTCCCTCTATAGATCACAGGCTTGGGATTATCTTATGGCAACGATTTTTGGGCCACATCCTATTTACATTGTAGCCCATCAAATGGATGGTTCGGATCATACATCGGTCTGCCCATCAAATGGATGGTTGAGTTATACTACGGCCTGCCCATCAAATGGACAGTTTGCATCATCCCACCGTACGTCACATACAATACTTTTTAAGAAATAATGGCTTGCATCATTTTTATCTAGGGGGTTTCTAATAGTTTTCCAAAAAATCAATTTGTAGGGCCTTGTAGACACCCAATTTTGTCAAGGTGGAACTAATGATAGGTTGTCGCCAGGAAGAGTTTAATGACAAGTCCCAGAGCCCTGTTGTCTTTCTCTCAATCTCTCTCTCTAGATTATGAAACTAGGATAATGTTTCAAAAATAAACTTTACCTCAGAGGTGAAACAAAAGCCCGTCTTTACACGGTATCCTGCCTTTCACGGCACATCCAAAAAGTCTGTTTCCACACGACCTTTCATCCCGAGAAGTTAGCTTTGGGTAAAAAACATTCGTGTTTACCCAAAAACATTTCGTGTTAAAAAAACCACTGATATTAGGTTCATTGGAATCTCCTCGGAAGGAGGATTCCAACGGATCTGACCGCGTGAGATTGGGAGTCCAAACAGAGGAGTTACGGTCAGCCGAAACTTTCCAAAAACTCGTCAAAAGAAACAAAAAATCACATTTTTTGAAGCCAAAAGGACGAAAAATCACATTTTCTAAAATCTTGCCGACCTGTCAGTGTTAGGTCCCAATTCACAACTTGCGAATTGGGATAACTCCTAATTTCGCACTCTGTGAATTTGGGAGTCGACCCCCTACAAATAGGGATAAGTGTAAATCAGATTAAAAAGATTTAAAAACGGTTAAAATCTCTCTGGTTAGTTTTTAACCTCTGGTTTTCCCCTTTTTTGGTTTTTTTCAGTTCAAAAACCCTTCTGAACATCAGAAAACCATAGTTTCTTTGCTTTAGAAGAGAGAAATTAGAGAAATTCATAGGTGGCTCACACTAGGGCGTCAGTATTCTGCTGAATTTTTGAAGATTCAGAGCGAAATCCTACATATAGTGCTGTTATTTTGCTGAATTTCGATCCTGCACAACCGTTTGGTGGGCCCTACTGCGATCTCGCTCTGTAGTTAAACTACACTCGTATTAGGCCAGTGGCCTCCATCGAGACGTAACCCTGAAGATGACCGTCAGATCATCTTACACCTAATCACATCATATATGTGCAAGTTGGTATACCCCATTGGCCCACTCTTGGTATACTATTTTGGTCAAGCGGTGTTCGGCCTCCAAATGTATTTGTAAAATCCTTTGAAAAATATTTCAATATTTCATAAAACTTTCCGATAAACATTTTATCAATTTCGCCTGACCAGACTATTTAATAGGCCTACCGCTCTAACAAAATTATAGATGTCAATTCTTAAATTTTATGGTGAAGAATCCCTTGTTGAATATCACTATTGGTCTTGATCTTTGATATAGCTCTATCCAGTAGCGGAGCCAGGATTTATTGATAAGGGGGGCCGGTCATACATAAGGGGGGCATTATGCATAGGGGGGTATGTTATACATAAGGCTGGGCCCAATTGAGTTGGGCCTATAAAGGAGTTTGGCCCAACTCAAGAGGGGCAGCTTCCCCCCTTAAGCTACATGTAGCTCCGCCCCTGGCTTTATCCGAATGTTACTCTAAACTAGAATCGCTATGAGATGGATTAAGACCCTAGAATGACCGACAGACCAATAAGATCCCTCATATCTAAAGACATGTGAAGGGTCCTATCTAGAAGACAACTTTATACTCTCTTGTCCACAAGTTGATATTTATTTGATCCAGTTCGGTTGCGCGATCCAATCATCGCACCCACTCTTCTTGCTTAGGGTCCACTACCCAGATGACCGAGATAAGTCATCCCACGACACGTGCATGTAAGCAAGACTGATGCTAGTTGTATTCAGAAAGAGATGTCCAGTCTCTTTCCGAACTAGAAACTATTAAGGCTTGCATAGAACCGAGATCCCATATCTCCTTGCTCCATTGGATCTGTGAGCATGTCATTTCTACTATGCTACATAAGGATGAAATGTGTCAATAAATAAGTACATCACACACATTCATTAATATAATTACCCATTTATGTCATGAAATAAATATTTATTGATTAATAAATGTCATTCTACTGACTTTTCAGGGCATATACTCTAACATATCGTACCTATATTGATTACCTTAAGTGATCTTTTCGATATTGTGACCTTTGTTGTGACACTTTGACTTATACCCTTATGGACCTTTTCCCTCAATTTTGAACTTATGTTAATCACCTCACTCGTGGCTTATATCCTTTTATTCGATTATGGACTTTTCTTTTGTAGTATGCTTGACCCCACTTTTGTAGTGCGTTATTATGTACTGGGCTTCGGCTGACTGTGGTTTAACATTTTCACATTTTGACCCTTGCGGAGTCGACGAGGAGGCGCAGTCATGATCTTTGATTTCCGATTATCATTATCTTTTCAGTACCTTTACATTCTTTAGACAGTGACTAATGTTTAGGCTTCATTAAGACTGTCATTTAGTTATTACTATTATTATTATTATTATTATGGGTTTTGGGATTAATGGGAGATTTGGAAAGGAATTGAGATTTGATTATTGGATTTATGTAAGACATTTAAATTCAGTTATTGGGATTATTCCAGATGGTTTTGATATTGCTTTGTTACCCTTGTATGCTTGTGAAGCTTGCTTTACAGGTATATGGCGTTGTCACACCCTAGGTCCTTTCTGTATGTGGATATGTGTGTGGCTTGGGGGTGTGACACCTACATAATGATAATATTTGAAAAACAGGATGCATTGATGTTCTCTGCCGAGGTTTTGTACAAGTTTCCATAGAGTTACCCTTAGGTGTCCGTTTTGTCCCACCTTCAGTCTACAATGGAACCTAGCATTACAATATAGTCAGTGTGTACAAGGTAGTAATTCTGAATCCCTTTACCTTAAATTGAAAAGCACACATTTTATTTTATTTGTTAGGTCTTGCCAAAAAATTCTATCCCATTGGATGATTCATATCCCTTATTCATTAAATCTTAAATTCAGGCGACATATTGGACGATTCATATCCCTAGCAATAGCTAATAGAGATTTTGCATCATAATATAGTTAAAATTAGTTGCACCATGTAAATCATTCCTTCTGACTTGAGATACTAATTTTTTTTTAAATTTAATCATTTTGCTCTATGATCTTCTATTTCCTCGTAGGATCCGGTGAATAAAGATTGGTGGTTATTATACCGCGATGATAATAAGAAGGTGGTCTATTGGCCAAAGGCCCTCTTTAATTCTACATTCGCTGACTATGCTGATGTTGTTCAACGGAGAGGGCCTGTATATAATGACGGTGTTGAACCTTGGCCTGAGATAGGGAGTGGCCATCAACCAACTTATGAAAGAGGATACCGATTTGCAAGTTACATTGGAGGCATGAATTCCTCTATGACTTTATCTGAAGTTTTTTGCTCCAACATCCTTATTCACTACTGATGAATCGCCCTCATCTCCGCCTCATTGGAATTTGCAACCCTAATAGGACCCGAGAAGGCACATTTCGCATTTCCATCCTCTTCTCTATGGATGCCCGCCTATTCCCGCTGGACTTGGGTTCCCCATACTTGATCCTTGGAAGTTTAACTTTAGGAATTCAATACTAGGAGGCATCAACATGCACCTAGGAAATAACCGGCCTAGCGTCCCTGCTATTGCACACCATTGACCATCCTTGTGATAGTTCATGAGCTGAGACAAATTGGAAACTAGGCGAGGATCTGGCCCAATCAATTGAAAGTGCAATGACCTTTATGAAAAGAAAATGTGGGGATTTCACAACCTATAAACACTTGAGCATTCCTCTCTTTCCATAATAACCAAATTAGCGCTAATAATGTCATGTTCCGCAAGATCTTTCCTTTACTCTAGTAAGGAGCCTATACCCATACAAGATCTTTATTTATATTCCATGACATGACCTTCATTTTACTTTCCAGCCAAAGATTGAATCTTATTCTAACTCAAACAATGAATCCTATTCTAACTAAAAAAAGAATACAAGAAAAGATAAATATAACGATTAAAACAAACCCTACTTTATCTAAACCACCAAATAAATAGAATCCTAATCTAATGTGGTTACTAAACTTACCCTACCCTCTTGTGTATGTGCAGGAGTCAACGGTAACTCTTAACAAGGGCCACGTATGAACACACTAGACGTTGATGATTCTCATCCTCATCCCAACCCAAGTGAGGTTGGTGATTCTCATCACCCATAAAAATAAAAATAAAAAAAAGGTTGATGACTCTCATCCTCATACCAAACCTTAGCATGGCCTACCATTCCCAAATAAATAAAATAAAAAGGAGAAAGAGGAAAAGGAATTGCAACCAAGAAACCAACCATGTTGGAGATTCCAAAGCTTTGAGTGCTACAAAAACTCCCAAACATTTTCTAGTGGGGATTACACCTGACTCCCATACTCTCTCAATGCTTCCTCCATTTATTTGCTTTAATGCTTCCATTTCCACAACAGCACCCGACACTCTAAAATGCCATGAGTCCATACTGAGAAAAAAGTGTTGTCATACTTTCTAGACTAGATCGACTGACCAGATGAATCAAATGAATAAAACAAAATCTGTTAAAAAGTAAGC